>NC_088413.1:5239118-5246467 GCF_034236695.1 Oncorhynchus nerka | reverse complement strand
AGGAGGTAGGTAGTCTAGTGGTTAGAGTGTAGAGGTGGCAGGTAGCCTAGTGGTTAGAGTGTAGAGGAGGCAGGTAGCCTAGTGGTTAGAGTGTAGAGGAGGCAGGTAGACTAGTGGTTAGAGGAGGCAGGTAGACTAGTGGTTAGAGTGTAGAGGAGGCAGGTAACCTAGTGGTTAGAGTGTAGAGGAGATAGGTAGCCTAGTGGTTAGAGTGTAGAGGAGGCAGGTAGCCTAGTGGTTAGAGTGTAGAGGAGGCAGGTAGCCTAGTGGTTAGAGTGTAGAGGAGGCAGGTAGCCTAGTGGTTAGAGTGTAGAGGAGGCAGGTAGCCTAGTGGTTAGAGTGTAGAGGAGGCAGGTAGCCTAGTGGTTAGAGTGTAGAGGAGGCAGGTAGCCTAGTGGTTAGAGTGTAGAGGAGGCAGGTAGTCTAGTGGTTAGAGGAGGCAGGTAGTCTAGTGGTTAGAGTGTAGAGGAGGTAGGTAGCCTAGTGGTTAGAGTGTAGAGGAGGCAGGTAGTCTAGTGGTTAGAGTGTAGAGGTGGCAGGTAGTCTAGTGGTTAGAGTGTAGAGGAGGCAGGTAGCCTAGTGGTTAGAGTGTAGAGGAGGCAGGTAGTCTAGTGGTTAGAGTGTAGAGGCGGCAGGTAGCCTAGTGGTTAGAGTGTAGAGGAGGTCGGTAGTCTAGTGGTTAGAGTGTAGAGGAGGCAGGTAGCCTAGTGGTTAGAGTGTAGAGGAGGCAGGTAGACTAGTGGTTAGAGTGTAGAGGCGGCAGGGTAGCCTAGTGGTTAGAGTGTAGAGGAGGCAGGTAGTCTAGTGGTTAGAGTGTAGAGGAGGCAGGTAGTCTAGTGGTTAGAGTGTAGAGGAGGTAGGTAGCCTAGTGGTTAGAGTGTAGAGGAGGCAGGTAGTCTAGTGGTTAGAGTGTAGAGGAGGCAGGTAGTCTAGTGGTTAGAGTGTAGACGCGGCAGGTAGCCTAGTGGTTAGAGTGTAGAGGCGGCAGGTAGCCTAGTGGTTAGAGTGTAGAGGAGGCAGGTAGCCTAGTGGTTAGAGTGTAGGGGCGGCAGGTAGCCTAGTGGTTAGAGTGTAGAGGAGGCAGGTAGCCTAGTGGTTAGAGTGTAGAGGAGGCAGGTAGACTAGTGGTTAGAGTGTAGAGGTGGCAGGTAGCCTAGTGGTTAGAGTGTAGAGGAGGCAGGTAGCCTAGTGGTTAGAGTGTAGAGGAGGCAGGTAGTCTAGTGGTTAGAGGAGGCAGGTAGCCTAGTGGTTAGAGTGTAGAGGAGGCAGGTAGTCTAGTGGTTAGAGTGTAGAGGAGGCAGGTAGCCTAGTGGTTAGAGTGTAGAGGAGGTAGGTAGCCTAGTGGTTAGAGTGTAGAGGAGGCAGGTAGTCTAGTGGTTAGAGTGTAGAGGAGGCAGGTAGCCTAGTGGTTAGAGGAGGCAGGTAGCCTAGTGGTTAGAGTGTAGAGGAGGTAGGTAGTCTAGTGGTTAGAGTGTAGAGGAGGCAGGTAGCCTCGTGGTTAGAGTGTAGAGGAGGCAGGTAGCCTAGTGGTTAGAGTGTAGAGGAGGCAGGTAGACTAGTGGTTAGAGGAGGCAGGTAGTCTAGTGGTTAGAGTGTAGAGGAGGCAGGTAGCCTAGTGGTTAGAGTGTAGAGGAGGCAGGTAGCCTAGTGGTTAGAGTGTAGAGGAGGCAGGTAGCCTAGTGGTTAGAGTGTAGAGGTGGCAGGTAGCCTAGTGGTTAGAGTGTAGAGGAGGCAGGTAGCCTAGTGGTTAGAGTGTAGAGGAGGCAGGTAGCCTAGTGGTTAGAGTGTAGAGGTGGCAGGTAGCCTAGTGGTTAGAGTGTAGAGGAGGCAGGTAGCCTAGTGGTTAGAGTGTAGAGGAGGCAGGGTAGCCTAGTGGTTAGAGTGTAGAGGAGGCAGGTAGTCTAGTGGTTAGAGTGTAGAGGAGGCAGGTAGCCTAGTGGTTAGAGTGTAGAGGAGGTAGGTAGCCTAGTGGTTAGAGGTAGAGGAGGCAGGTAGCCTAGTGGTTAGAGTGTAGAGGAGGCAGGTAGTCTAGTGGTTAGAGTGTAGAGGAGGCAGGTAGCCTAGTGGTTTAGAGTGGTAGAGGAGGTAGGTAGCCTAGTGGTTAGAGTGTAGAGGAGGTAGGTAGTCTAGTGGTTAGAGTGTAGAGGAGGCAGGTAGCCTAGTGGTTAGAGTGTAGAGGAGGCAGGTAGCCTAGTGGTTAGAGTGTAGAGGAGGTAGGTAGCCTAGTGGTTAGAGTGTAGAGGAGGCAGGTAGTCTAGTGGTTAGAGTGTAGAGGAGGTAGGTACCCTAGTGGTTAGAGTGTAGAGGAGGTAGGTAGCCTAGTGGTTAGAGTGTAGAGGAGGCAGGTAGTCTAGTGGTTAGAGTGTAGAGGAGGTAGGTAGCCTAGTGGTTAGAGTGTAGAGGAGGCAGGTAGTCTAGTGGTTAGAGTGTAGAGGAGTAAAAGTCTGACTGTGTGTGTGTCCTGTCTCTAGCGGTGGTGTGTTTAGGATCGGGTCGTCTGGTGGTCGTTGTCTCTCCATCGCTCTCACTGGAGCTCACAATACGCTGGGCCTTCCGACCAGCACGCCTCAAGAACGGCTTCCTAACACACACACACACACACACACACACACACACACACACGGGTCAGATAGAGACAGACAGACGGGTCAGATAGAGACAGACAGACGGGTCAGGTAGAGACAGACAGACGGGTCAGATCGATAGAGACAGACAGACGGGTCAGATCGATAGAGACAGACAGACGGGTCAGATCGATAGAGACAGACAGACGGGTCAGATAGAGACAGACAGACGGGTCAGATAGAGACAGACAGACGGGTCAGATAGAGACAGACAGACGGGTCAGATAGAGACAGACAGACGGGTCAGATAGAGACAGACACACGGGTCAGATAGAGACAGACACACGGGTCAGATAGAGACAGACACACGGGTCAGATAGAGACAGACAGACGGGTCAGATAGAGACAGACAGACGGGTCAGATAGAGACAGACAGACGGGTCAGATAGAGACAGACAGACGGGTCAGATAGAGACAGACAGAGGGGTCAGATAGAGACAGACAGACGGGTCAGATAGAGACAAACAGACGGGTCAGATAGAGACAGACAGAGGGGTCAGATAGAGACAGACAGAGGGGTCAGATAGAGACAGACAGACGGGTCAGATAGAGACAGACAGAGGGGTCAGATAGAGACAGACAGACGGGTCAGATAGAGACAGACAGACGGGTCAGATAGAGACAGACAGACGGGTCAGATAGAGACAGACAGAGGGGTCAGATAGAGACAGACAGAGGGGTCAGATAGAGACAGACAGAGGGGTCAGATAGAGACAGACAGAGGGGTCAGATAGAGACAGACAGACGGGGACAGACAGACAGGGGTCAGATAGAGACAGACAGACGGGTCAGATAGAGACAGACAGAGGGGTCAGATAGAGACAGACAGACGGGTCAGATAGAGACAGACAGAGGGGTCAGATAGAGACAGACAGACGGGTCAGATAGAGACAGACAGACGGGTCAGATAGAGACAGACAGAGGGGTCAGATAGAGACAGACAGAGGGGTCAGATAGAGACAGACAGAGGGGTCAGATAGAGACAGACAGAGGGGTCAGATAGAGACAGACAGAGGGGTCAGATAGAGACAGACAGAGGGGTCAGATAGAGACAGACAGACGGGTCAGATAGAGACAGACAGACGGGTCAGATCGAGACAGACAGACGGGTCAGAAACATTTGAGGACCAGAAAGGTAATGCCACCAGTCTGACCTGGCTGTGTTGTTGCTCTGCTGCTGGGGAGGAGGGACGATGAAGATGTTCTCTTCATCACTGTCCTGCTCTCTCAGACAGGACAGGGCTTTGGTCTTCGCTTGTCGCAGCTCTCTACTGATATCTGCTGTCCAGGACAGGGCTTTGGTCTTAGCCGGCCGCAGCGCTCTACTGCCATCTGCTGTACTTCTCTTTCTCCCTCTGGAACAGGGGAAGGGAGGCCGGGAGGAGAGGAAGAGGATGTTTTCATATCAGTGCAGAAGAAAAGAGGAGAGGTCACAGTTTAGATGGTGAGATAAAGAGAGAGCAGAGAAGACCATAGAAGAAGACACAGAGAGAGCAGAGAAGACCATAGAAGAAGACACAGAGAGAGCAGAGAAGACCATAGAAGAAGACACAGAGAGAGCAGAGAAGACCATAGAAGACCATAGAAGACACAGAGAGAGCAGAGAAGACAGAAGAGACACAGAGCAGAGAAGACCATAGAAGAAGACACAGAGAGAGAGCAGAGAAGACCATAGAAGAAGACAGAGAGAGAGAGCAGAGAAGACCATAGAAGAAGACAGAGCGAGAGCAGAGAAGACCATAGAAGAAGACAGAGAGAGAGCAGAGAAGACCATAGAAGAAGACAGAGAGAGAGCAGAGAAGACCATAGAAGAAGACACAGAGAGAGAGCAGAGAAGACCATAGAAGAAGACACAGAGAGAGAGCAGAGAAGACCATAGAAGAAGACAAAGAGAGAGAGACCAGAGAAGACCATAGAAGAAGACAGAGAAGAGAAGAAGACACAGAGAAGACCATAGAAGAAGACATAGAAGAAGACAGAGAGAGAGCAGAGAAGACCATAGAAGAAGACAAAGAGAGAGAGAGAAGACCATAGAAGAAGACAGAGAGAGAGCAGAGAAGACCATAGAAGAAGACACAGAGAGAGCAGAGAAGACCATAGAAGAAGACACAGAGAGTGCAGAGAAGACCATAGAAGAAGACAAAGAGAGAGAGAGAAGACCATAGAAGACAGAGAGAGAGCAGAGAAGACCATAGAAGAAGACACAGAGAGAGCAGAGAAGACCATAGAAGAAGACAGAGAGAGAGCAGAGAAGACCATAGAAGAAGACACAGAGAGAGAGCAGAGAAGACCATAGAAGAAGACACAGCTCCAACAGACCTGATTCAGATCAGAGAAAGACCCACAGCTCCAACAGACCTGTTTCAGAAGCTAATCTACAGAGAAGCTAGACCCAGCACAGATTCAGACCATCTAGAAGAAGACACAGCTCCAACAGAGCAGCTAGAAGACACCCACAGCTCCAACAGACCTTCAGCTAGCTAATCTATCTAGGAGAAGCTAGACCCACCAGCTAGCTAATCTATCTAGGAGAAGCTAGACCCACAGCTCCAACAGACCTGATTCAGCTAGCTAATCTATCTAGGAGAAGCTAGACCCACAGCTCCAACAGACCTGATTCAGCTAGCTAATCTATCTAGGAGAAGCTAGGACCCACAGCTCCAGACCTGATTCAGCTAGCTAATCCAACAGACCTGATTCAGCTAGCTAATCTATCTAGGAGAAGCCAGACCCACCACACCTGATTCAGCTAGCTAATCTATCTAGGAGAAGCTAGACCCACAGCTCCAACAGACCTGACTCAGCTAGCTAATCTATCTAGGAGAAGCTAGACCCACAGCTCCAACAGACCTGACTCAGCTAGCTAATCTATCTAGGAGAAGCTAGACCCAACAGCTGACTCAACAGACCTAGGAGAAGCTAGACCCACAGCTCCAACAGAGCTAGCTAATCTATCTAGGAGAAGCTAGACCCACAGCTCCAACAGACCTGATTCAGCTAGCTAATCTATCTAGGCCCTGGCCTGCTGAGCAGGAACGGAGCAAGAGCCTGAATGCCCAGATCTCTGGCTCTTCAGGGGGAAGAGAAGTCTCTTACCTCTTGGCCGGGGGTTTGGGGCTGGAGGGCTCAGCGATGGACAGGTCAGAGGAAGAGGTGCTGGCGAAAACCTGTTTACGGTTGTCAGGGGAGATCCAGGCCTCCAACTTCCGTTTCTGTTTGCCGTAGGTCTTCATGAACAACGGTCGGCCTGCTCGGTTCATCTTTACTCTTTTTTTCACCAACAAGAAGATCGGGAACCGACTGTCAAATGACAAAATAATGGTGACATGGGGCGTATTCGTTACGTATACCGTTGACCGTTAAAGAACCAAACGGAAGCAAAACGAGGGTTTCTATTGGACAAATTCAGGTAGGCGCCTTCCTGTTTAGTTCCGTACGCTTCCGTTTAATAAACGTTTTACAACCGAATTGGCGTAATGAATACGCCCCAGTTGAGATATTGGGACTAAACGTTAGTTTATATCCTCTATGCTTCCGTTTTTCTCAATTCATGTAACGTTAGTTAACGACAGGAAAATAACATATGGGGGAATAAAAACAAAAGTGGCATCTTTACATTGTGATTTGTTTTTTACTATGACTAGTCAGCTTAACTATAATACCTAAAAACAGTCAACAATAGATAGATACATCGGTATAATTTACTACTTTTTTTGTGTTGTTGTTGTTGACAGAGTAACGTTACAATGTTTATCTTCCCCCGCCGTTACTGTCGTGACAGTAAACTCGGTTATCGTCCACAATCTGACAAAATACTCACCGAACTCAAACATTACCGTGGTAACCGTCTCTATCCGTTACAACACCTTTTTATTTATTTTTATTTAAAGCTAAAAATTAATTAATTTAGTTACGGTATGAAATATAAGTCTTTATTCCGTTTTCAACAACAGCTCAGGATAGAGTCCCGCTCCCCGGTTCAAACGACACGACGCTTTCTCATTGGTCGAAACTCCACCGGATATGAGGTAGTCTTAGAAGCACTTCCTCAAACAGCGCAGCCTGTCGGGACGGAAGGTGCGTCGAAAACTTAATGTGGACATATATTATATATAAATCAATTTTCAGGACATAATAAAAAAAATTAATGGATACCTCGTTATCAATATAAGGTTGAATATGACGTGATATAGTCTTTGTATTTCAATAATGTTTTTTTTTAGTTTCAAGCAGAATCGTTGTCACTCGTTCTGGAAGGTTGAAATGTAACCAAGGAAACCACCAGTGGGTTCCAGTACAGCAAAATATATTAATTGAGTATATGTTAAAATTAAAATAACATTTTTATTTGTCACGTACACATATTTTGCAAAAGTTTTCATGGGTGTGGCAAAATTCAACAGTGCAGTAACACCTAACAAAACAATACACCCCCCCAAAAAAAATAAAAAAATAATAAACTAATTACATTAAGAAATGTAGAGATATTAGGGTGAGCAATGTCAGAGTTCAGAATATAAACATATTACATATGTATATGATGGTGTGTATAGACAAAATGGACTTTATATGAATAGAGGAGAAGTGGACAGCAGTAGTTATATAGGATGAACTAGAATACAGTATATACATATGAAGTCATACAACAGTAGTTATATAGGATGAACCATGACTAGAATACAGTATATACATATGAAGTGGACAGCAGGATGAACCATGACTAGA
>NC_088413.1:5226618-5229118 GCF_034236695.1 Oncorhynchus nerka | reverse complement strand
TCTAAGGACAGATTCCCCTCCTCCTCTTCCTTCTGACTCCTCCCCCTCCTCTTCCTCTCTCCTCTTCCTCCCGTACTCCTCTCGGAGCTCTTCCTCCTCCTCTTCCTCTCTCCTCTTCCTCCCGTACTCCTCTCGGAGCTCTTCCTGTTCCTCCGCCTCCTCTCTGCTCTCTCATCCCTCAGGGTGAGTCGGCTGAGTCCCTCGTTCGCCCCTCCCTCATTGGCCAGAGGGCTGGTGTGGGTGTCTGAGGGGGTTAATTAAAGATGCAGTCCGGGATCTTAAGCACTTCGTAACATATTGTACGTATATCACAATTTGTAACATATCATACGAATTGCAACAAAAAAACAATTATAATTGCCAGACGTAATATATCGTACGGACTACGTACCATTTTCTGTAACCCAGTTTTGCAAACCTACTTTCTGAAATTCAACAAAAGTTCTGGAGCATCACTTTAAGTTAAGTATGTTAAAAGCAACTTCTCTGTGTTGGAATGGTGTGGATATACCCCCCAACAACAGAATGGTGTTGGAATGGTGTGGTGATATATACCCCCAACAACAACCCCCCAACAACAGAAGAATGGTGTGGATATACCCCCCCCAACAACAGAATGGTGTGGATATACCCCCCCAACAACAGAATGGTGTGGATATACCCCCCCCCAACAACAGAATGGTGTGGATATACCCCCCAACAACAGAATGGTGTGGATATACCCCCCCAACAACAGAATGGTGTGGATACCCCCCCAACAACAGAATGGTGTTGATACCCCCAACAACAGAATGGTGTTGATATACCCCCCAACAACAGAATGGTGTTGATATACCCCCCCCCCAACAACAGAATGGTGTGGATATACCCCCCAACAACAGAATGATGTACCCCCCCAACAACAGAATGGTGTTGATATACCCCCCAACAACAGAATGGTGTTGATATACCCCCCAACAACAGAATGGTGTGGATATACCCCCCCCCAACAACAGAATGGTGTGGATATACCCCCCCCCCCAACAACAGAATGGTGTGGATATACCCCCCCCCCCAACAACAGAATGGTGTGGATATACCCCCCTCCCCAACAACAGAATGGTGTGGATATACCCCCCAACAACCCCCCAACAACAGAATGGTGTGGATATACCCCCAACAACAGAATGGTGTGGATATACCCCCCCAACAACAGAATGGTGTGGATATACCCCCCAACCCCCCAACAACAGAATGGTGTGGATATACCCCCCCCCCAACAACAGAATGGTGTGGATATACCCCCCCCAACAACAGAATGGTGTGGATATACCCCCCCCAACAACAGAATGGTGTGGATATACCCCCCCCCAACAACAGAATGGTGTGGATATACCCCCAACAACAGAATGGTGTGGATATACCCCCCCCCCAACAACAGAATGGTGTGGATATACCCCCCCAACAACAGAATGGTGTGGATATACCCCCCAACAACAGAATGGTGTGGATATAACAACAGAATGGTTGGATATGTGTAATTCTATATATAATTCTATATATAATTCTATGTAATTCTATATATAATTCTATATATAATTTCTGTGTAATTCTATATATAATTCTATATATAATTCTATGTAATTCTATATATAATTCTATATATATTTCTGTGTAATTCTATATATAATTCTATATATAATTCTATATATAATTCTATGTAATTCTATATATAATTCTATATATATTTCTATGTAATTCTATATATAATTCTATATATAATTCTATATATAATTCTATGTAATTCTATATATAATTCTATATATATTTCTATGTAATTCTATATATAATTCTATATATATTTCTGTGTAATTCTATATATAATTCTATATATAATTCTATGTAATTTCTATATAATTCTATATATAATTCTATGTAATTCTATATATAATTCTATGTATAATTCTATATATAATTCTATATAATTCTATGTAATTCTATATATAATTGTACATGTAATTCTACGAGTAATTATACATGTAATTCTACATGTAATTATATATATAATTCCATATATAATTCTACGAGTAATTCCATATATAATTCTACATGTAATTATATATATAATTCCATATATAATATATAATTCTATATATAATTCTGAGTAATTCTACATATAATTCTATGTGTAATTCTACATGTAATTCTATGAGTAATTCTATATATAATTCTATATGTAATTATATATATAATTCCATATATAATTCTGTGTAATTCTATATGTAATTCTATGAGTAATTCTACATATAATTCTATGAGTAATTCTACATGTAATTCTACATATAATTCTGTGTAATTCTACGAGTAATTCTACATATAATTCTATGAGTAATTCTACATGTAATTCTACATATAATTCTGTGTAATTCTACATGTAATTCTATATATAATTCTATGAGTAATTCTATATATAATTCCATATATAATTCTGTGTAATTCTATATGTAATTCTATGAGTAAT
>NC_088413.1:5204118-5219118 GCF_034236695.1 Oncorhynchus nerka | reverse complement strand
CTACCCAGCCGACAGAGATAGTGACCTTGTCCTGCTACACTGTCTGTCTCACTACCCAGCCGACAGAGATAGTGACCTTGTCCTGCTACACTGTCTGTCTCACTACCCAGCCGACAGAGATAATGACCTTGTCCTGCTACACTGTCTGTCTCACTACCCAGCCGACAGAGATAATGACCTTGTCCTGCTACACTGTCTGTCTCACTACCCAGCCGACAGAGATAGTGACCATGTCCTGCTACACTGTCTGTCTCACTACCCAGCCGACAGAGATAGTGACCATGTCCTGCTACACTGTCTGTCTCACTACCCAGCCGACAGAGATAGTGACCATGTCCTGCAGAGATAGTGACCATGTCCTACACACACTGTCTGTCTCACTACCCTCACTACCCCGACAGAGATAGTGACCTTGTCCTGCTACACTGTCTGTCTCACTACCCAGCCGACAGAGATAGTGACCTTGTCCTGCTACACTGTCTGTCTCACTACCCAGCCGACAGAGATAGTGACCTTGTCCTGCTACACTGTCTGTCTCACTACCCAGCCGACAGAGATAGTGACCATGTCCTGCTACACTGTCTGTCTCACTACCCAGCCGACAGAGATAGTGACCTTGTCCTGCTACACACTGTCTGTCTCACTACCCAGCCGACAGAGATAGTGACCATGTCCTGCTACACTGTCTGTCTCACTACCCAGCCGACAGAGATAGTGACCATGTCCTGCTACACACACTGTCTGTCTCACTACCCAGCCGACAGAGATAGTGACCTTGTCCTGCTACACTGTCTGTCTCACTACCCAGCCGACAGAGATAGTGACCTTGTCCTGCTACACTGTCTGTCTCACTACCCAGCCGACAGAGATAGTGACCATGTCCTGCTACACTGTCTGTCTCACTACCCAGCCGACAGAGATAGTGACCATGTCCTGCTACACACACTGTCTGTCTCACTACCCAGCCGACAGAGATAGTGACCATGTCCTGCTACACACACAGTCTGTCTCACTACCCAGCCGACAGAGATAATGACCTTGTCCTCGAGACGTACTCCCCGTTCTCTCCCAAATCTCTAGTCAGGTCGGCACCAAGCTCAGACAGTCTGTGTTTAAAATACCATAAAGACATATTGTTTCACCCTCATTCTGACTAGGACTCACATTTATTGATTTATGATTTTATACATTCTAATCAATTCCATACAATTATATGTTTCAGGGCGGAATATTCTAATCAATCAATTAGCAGATAATTCTCACCTAACCACAAACATAGTCTACTTAAACTAAATAACACACTTCAAATGATACGTTTTCACGTCTCTGTGTAAACATTCACAGTGCAGGGTGGGAACAAGTATGTGACCCCCTTGGATTTAATTACTGGTTGACCCTCCTTTGGCAGCAACAACCTCAACCAAACGTTTTCTGTAGTTGCAGATCAGACCGGAGCAACAGTCAAGGAGGAATGTCCTCTTTACAAAACTGTTTCAGTTCAGTTCAAATTCTTAGGATGTTTCTGGTCTCTTGAGGTCGTCCCACAGCATCTCAATCGGGTCGAGGTCAGGACCGGGTCACTCCAGAAGGCGTATTTTCCTCTGTTGAAGAGCCGTTCTGTTGTTGATTTACTTCTGTGTTTCCTGTTGCATCACCCAACATCCTGTAGAGCTTCAATAGGCGGACAGATTCTCCTGCAAAATGTCTTGATAATCTTTGGGAAGAATTGGTGTGCTGTGCCTTTTTTTTCCCCCTCCACACATAGTGTTGTGTGTTCCTTCAAAACAACTTCAGTTGAGTTTTATCTGTCCACAGAATATTTTGACAGTAGCGTTGTGGAACATCCAGGTGCTCTTTTGCGATCTTCAGACTTAAAAAAATTAATTTTTGGACAGCGGTGGCTTCTTCCCTGGTCTCCTCCAGGGAACAACATTCTTGTTTAGTGTTTTACGTATCGTAGACGCGTCAACAGAGATGTTAGCATGTTACAGAGATTTCTGTAAGTCTTTAGCTGACACTCTAGGATTCTTCTAAACCCTCATCGAGGATTCTGCTCATCGAGGATTCTGCTCATCGAGGATTCTGCTCATCGAGGATTCTGCTCATCGAGGATTCTGCTCATCGAGGATTCTGCTCATCGAGGATTCTGCTCATCGAGGATTCTGCTCATCGAGGATTCTGCTCATCGAAGATTCTGCTCATCGAAGATTCTGCTCATCGAGGATTCTGCTCATGGAGGATTCTGCTCATTGAGGATTCTCCCTTTATTTACAGTAACTAAGCAAGTCAGTTAAAGAACAAATTATTATTTACGAAGACGGCCTACCACCGGCCAAACCCGGACAACGCTGAGCCAATTGTAAGCCTCCCTATGAGACTTCCAATCACGGCCGGATGTGATACAGTCTGGAATAGAACCAGGGACTGTAGTGACGCCTCTATGCGCTGAGATGCAGTGCCTTAGACAGCTGCGCCACTCGGGGAGACCCATAACAGAGATGGTAACAACACAGTAAATGTGCAAGAGGGACAACTAGTTACTAAAGCTAAGCGCTGTGATTGGAGCGTTTCGCTTCCGCAGCTGCGCAGACACTGAGAACCTAACCGGAGCTGTCATCTGGAAAGGGAGGAGAGGAACAGAAGAGAAGAACGAAATAAACGCAGCGAGGACGCGAACACTCAAGAAAGAGGTGAGTGATGTGGAATGTCCAGAATGCATTTCTCTTGAATAAAGGAGGAGTTGCGTGTCACCGTGTTACCGTTATAACGGACACACGACTAGAAACAGTTACGTTGTCTCTGGCGTGAATAGGAACTTTTCCCCCTATTCCTTTAGGCAAACGCGTCGGTGTTTGGTCGAGTTGGGGGGGTTTGATGTGTTGTAAAGTCTAGGGGAGGTGAGGGGAGGTGAGGGAGAGAAAGAGATAAGAGACGAGGGCCTGCGACGACAGATGAGCACGTCTCTCTCCCACCTCCCCACCTCTGTCTCAACCATGAACAACTTTCTCTTGTTTCTCTCCAGACAACAGTTTAGCTCTACATTGAACTGTAGACTGTGTGTGGAATTGGTGAGCCTTTATCTAGAGCTGCGCGGTTGTAGAAATCATTCACAGGGCTGTGCTTTGCAACCCGAGATAAAGACAGTTTCAGGTTGGATATCCGTAGAATATCCCACTTGAAACGTTTTTTTTTACCTCGGTGCTTTGCAACAAACCGTGGAGCCAAACACTGTGCGCCGCCGGTTGTGGGTTAAACTAGCGGAGTAGTAGTCAGGTTCGTTAAAAGGTAGTCTTCTCCACGGTGTCGGTAGTAATTGCGCTGTTATTACACCGTTACCCTGTCAGTGTGATGGTGGACTGTAGGCTAGTTAGACCACAGGCACCATTGACTATTGCCTTGACTATTTATAGGGAGCATCGCTACTCTGTGGATGTGAGTTGAGTCTTGGGACGTTATGGAGACTAGTCTACTGACTACCCTGTTACCGCTACTAACTAGTCTTGTTACCCCCGGAATGCGTTTTATGGGATGTTAACAGTGTTGTTGATGTCCCCACTCTGGGATGATATTCACAGCTGTGTGTTGGGGTTAAAAGCTGCAGTAGGTCACGTTGTGAGGCGACCCGAACAAATTCACATAGAAATTACCCTCGTATCTATAATAATCTAGTTTTGTAGACTAGCCTACCTGCACAGTCTCCCCTCCTCGTATCTATAATAATCTAGTTTTGTAGACTAGCCCCGTCTGCACAGTCTACCCTCCTCGTATCTATAATAATCTAGTTTTGTAGACTAGCCCCGTCTGCACAGTCTCCCCTCCTCGTATCTATAATAATCTAGTTTTGTAGACTAGCCCCGTCTCCACAGTCTCCCCTCCTCGTATCTATAATAATCTAGTTTTGTAGACTAGCCTACCTGCACAGTCTCCCCTCCTCGTATCTATAATAATCTAGTTTTGTAGACTAGCCTACCTGCACAGTCTACCCTCCTCGTATCTATAATAATCTAGTTTTGTAGACTAGCCCCGTCTGCACAGTCTACCCTCCTAGTATCTATAATAATCTAGTTTTGTAGACTAGCCTACCTGCACAGTCTCCCCTCCTCGTATCTATAATAATCTAGTTTTGTAGACTAGCCCCGTCTGCACAGTCTCCCCTCCTCTTATCTATAATAATCTAGTTTTGTAGACTAGCCCCGTCTGCACAGTCTCCCCTCCTCGTATCTATAATAATCTAGTTTTGTAGACTAGCCTACCTGCACAGTCTACCCTCCTCGTATCTATAATAATCTAGTTTTGTAGACTAGCCCCGTCTGCACAGTCTACCCTCCTCGTATCTATAATAATCTAGTTTTGTAGACTAGCCCCGTCTGCACAGTCTACCCTCCTCGTATCTATAATAATCTAGTTTTGTAGACTAGCCCCGTCTGCACAGTCTACCCTCCTCGTATCTATAATAATCTAGTTTTGTAGACTAGCCCCGTCTCCACAGTCTACCCTCCTCG
This sequence comes from Oncorhynchus nerka, assembly GCF_034236695.1. NCBI lineage: Eukaryota > Metazoa > Chordata > Actinopteri > Salmoniformes > Salmonidae > Oncorhynchus > Oncorhynchus nerka. Next base: position 5,214,616 of record NC_088413.1, on the reverse strand, counting down.
TATCTATAATAATCTAGTTTTGTAGACTAGCCCCGTCTGCACAGTCTCCCCTCCTCTTATCTATAATAATCTAGTTTTGTAGACTAGCCTACCTGCACAGTCTCCCCTCCTCGTATCTATAATAATCTAGTTTTGTAGACTAGCCTACCTGCACAGTCTCCCCTCCTCTTATCTATAATAATCTAGTTTTGTAGACTAGCCCCGTCTGCACAGTCTCCCCTCCTCGTATCTATAATAATCTAGTTTTGTAGACTAGCCTACCTGCACAGTCTCCCCTCCTCTTATCTATAATAATCTAGTTTTGTAGACTAGCCTACCTGCACAGTCTACCCTCCTCGTATCCCTTAGCACATCTAAAGACCTTTCTTTTGGGTTGTTGCTATAAACCACCAAGTGCTAACAGTCAGTGATAGTGTTTGTGATGTAAACAGAGACGTTAACGTTTTCATGTGAACAGAGAGGTCTACTTTCTCGGGGACCTGACTATTGACTGGTTTTCATCAAGCTGTCCATTCAAGAGGAAGCTTCTCACTGTAACCAGTGTCTGTAATCTGGTTCAGGTTATTAATCAACCCACTCAACAGGAAGCTTCTCACTGTAACCAGTGTCTGTAATCTGGTTCAGGTTATTAATCAACCCACTCAACAGGAAGCTTCTCACTGTAACCAGTGTCTGTAATCTGGTTCAGGTTATTAATCAACCCACTCAACAGGAAGCTTCTCACTGTAACCAGTGTCTGTAATCTGGTTCAGGTTATTAATCAACCCACTCAACAGGAAGCTTCTCACTGTAACCAGTGTCTGTAATCTGGTTCAGGTTATTAATCAACCCACTCAACAGGAAGCTTCTCACTGTAACCAGTGTCTGTAATCTGGTTCAGGTTATTAATCAACCCACTCAACAGGAAGCTTCTCACTGTAACCAGTGTCTGTAATCTGGTTCAGGTTATTAATCAACCCACTCAACAGGAAGCTTCTCACTGTAACCAGTGTCTGTAATCTGGTTCAGGTTATTAATCAACCCACTCAACAGGAAGCTTCTCACTGTAACCAGTGTCTGTAATCTGGTTCAGGTTATTAATCAACCCACTCAACAGGAAGCTTCTCACTGTAACCAGTGTCTGTAATCTGGTTCAGGTTATTAATCAACAGGAAGCTTCTCACTGTGACCAGTGTCTGTAATCTGGTTCAGGTTATTAATCAACCCACTCAACAGGAAGCTTCTCACTGTAACCAGTGTCTGTAATCTGGTTCAGGTTATTAATCAACCCACTCAACAGGAAGCTTCTCACTGTAACCAGTGTCTGTAATCTGGTTCAGGTTATTAATCAACCCACTCAACAGGAAGCTTCTCACTGTAACCAGTGTCTGTAATCTGGTTCAGGTTATTAATCAACCCACTCAACAGGAAGCTTCTCACTGTAACCAGTGTCTGTAATCTGGTTCAGGTTATTAATCAACCCACTCAACAGGAAGCTTCTCACTGTAACCAGTGTCTGTAATCTGGTTCAGGTTATTAATCAACCCACTCAACAGGAAGCTTCTCACTGTAACCAGTGTCTGTAATCTGGTTCAGGTTATTAATCAACCCACTCAACAGGAAGCTTCTCACTGTAACCAGTGTCTGTAATCTGGTTCAGGTTATTAATCAACCCACTCAACAGGAAGCTTCTCACTGTAACCAGTGTCTGTAATCTGGTTCAGGTTATTAATCAACCCACTCAACAGGAAGCTTCTCACTGTAACCAGTGTCTGTAATCTGGTTCAGGTTATTAATCAACCCACTCAACAGGAAGCTTCTCACTGTAACCAGTGTCTGTAATCTGGTTCAGGTTATTAATCAACCCACTCAACAGGAAGCTTCTCACTGTAACCAGTGTCTGTAATCTGGTTCAGGTTATTAATCAACCCACTCAACAGGAAGCTTCTCACTGTAACCAGTGTCTGTAATCTGGTTCAGGTTATTAATCAACCCACTCAACAGGAAGCTTCTCACTGTAACCAGTGTCTGTAATCTGGTTCAGGTTATTAATCAACCCACTCAACAGGAAGCTTCTCACTGTAACCAGTGTCTGTAATCTGGTTCAGGTTATTAATCAACCCACTCAACAGGAAGCTTCTCACTGTAACCAGTGTCTGTAATCTGGTTCAGGTTATTAATCAACCCACTCAACAGGAAGCTTCTCACTGTAACCAGTGTCTGTAATCTGGTTCAGGTTATTAATCAACCCACTCAACAGGAAGCTTCTCACTGTAACCAGTGTCTGTAATCTGGTTCAGGTTATTAATCAACCCACTCAACAGGAAGCTTCTCACTGTAACCAGTGTCTGTAATCTGGTTCAGGTTATTAATCAACCCACTCAACAGGAAGCTTCTCACTGTAACCAGTGTCTGTAATCTGGTTCAGGTTATTAATCAACCCACTCAACAGGAAGCTTCTCACTGTAACCAGTGTCTGTAATCTGGTTCAGGTTATTAATCAACCCACTCAACAGGAAGCTTCTCACTGTAACCAGTGTCTGTAATCTGGTTCAGGTTATTAATCAACCCACTCAACAGGAAGCTTCTCACTGTAACCAGTGTCTGTAATCTGGTTCAGGTTATTAATCAACCCACTCAACAGGAAGCTTCTCACTGTAACCAGTGTCTGTAATCTGGTTCAGGTTATTAATCAACCCACTCAACAGGAAGCTTCTCACTGTAACCAGTGTCTGTAATCTGGTTCAGGTTATTAATCAACCCACTCAACAGGAAGCTTCTCACTGTAACCAGTGTCTGTAATCTGGTTCAGGTTATTAATCAACCCACTCAACAGGAAGCTTCTCACTGTAACCAGTGTCTGTAATCTGGTTCAGGTTATTAATCAACCCACTCAACAGGAAGCTTCTCACTGTAACCAGTGTCTGTAATCTGGTTCAGGTTATTAATCAACCCACTCAACAGGAAGCTTCTCACTGTAACCAGTGTCTGTAATCTGGTTCAGGTTATTAATCAACCCACTCAACAGGAAGCTTCTCACTGTAACCAGTGTCTGTAATCTGGTTCAGGTTATTAATCAACCCACTCAACAGGAAGCTTCTCACTGTAACCAGTGTCTGTAATCTGGTTCAGGTTATTAATCAACCCACTCAACAGGAAGCTTCTCACTGTAACCAGTGTCTGTAATCTGGTTCAGGTTATTAATCAACCCACTCAACAGGAAGCTTCTCACTGTAACCAGTGTCTGTAATCTGGTTCAGGTTATTAATCAACCCACTCAACAGGAAGCTTCTCACTGTAACCAGTGTCTGTAATCTGGTTCAGGTTATTAATCAACCCACTCAACAGGAAGCTTCTCACTGTAACCAGTGTCTGTAATCTGGTTCAGGTTATTAATCAACCCACTCAACAGGAAGCTTCTCACTGTAACCAGTGTCTGTAATCTGGTTCAGGTTATTAATCAACCCACTCAACAGGAAGCTTCTCACTGTAACCAGTGTCTGTAATCTGGTTCAGGTTATTAATCAACCCACTCAACAGGAAGCTTCTCACTGTAACCAGTGTCTGTAATCTGGTTCAGGTTATTAATCAACCCACTCAACAGGAAGCTTCTCACTGTAACCAGTGTCTGTAATCTGGTTCAGGTTATTAAGCTTCTCACAACCAGTGTCTGTAATCTGGTTCAGGTTATTAATCAACAGGAAGCTTCTCACTGTAACCAGTGTCTGTAATCTGGTTCAGGTTATTAATCAACCCACTCAACAGGAAGCTTCTCACTGTAACCAGTGTCTGTAATCTGGTTCAGGTTATTAATCAACCCACTCAACAGGAAGCTTCTCACTGTAACCAGTGTCTGTAATCTGGTTCAGGTTATTAATCAACCCACTCAACAGGAAGCTTCTCACTGTAACCAGTGTCTGTAATCTGGTTCAGGTTATTAATCAACCTACCAGGGTGTTTACAAACACTACAGAAACAAGATCATCCACATGTATTGATTACATTTTTACTAATACTGTAGAACTTTGTTCTGAAGTTGTATCCGTACCCATTGGATGCAGTGATCACAATATAGTGGCCTATCCAGCACAGCCTATCAGCACAGCCTATCCAGCACAGCCTATCAGCACAGCCTCAGCACAGCCTATCCAGCACAGCCTATCAGCACAGCCTATCCAGCACAGCCTATCCAGCACAGCCTATCAGCACAGCCTATCAGCACAGCCTATCAGCACAGCCTATCAGCACAGCCTATCAGCACAGCCTATCAGCACAGCCTATCCAGCACAGCCTATCAGCACAGCCTATCCTGCACAGCCTATCAGCACAGCCTATCCAGCACAGCCTATCAGCACAGCCTATCAGCACAGCCTATCAGCACAGCCTATCAGCACAGCCTATCAGCACAGCCTATCCAGCACAGCCTATCAGCACAGCCTATCAGCACAGCCTATCAGCACAGCCTATCAGCACAGCCTATCAGCACAGCCTATCAGCACAGCCTATCCTCAGCACAGCCTATCCTGCACAGCCTATCAGCACAGCCTATCAGCACAGCCTATCAGCACAGCCTATCAGCACAGCCTATCCAGCACAGCCTATCCAGCACAGCCTATCAGCACAGCCTATCAGCACAGCCTATCAGCACAGCCTATCAGCACAGCCTATCCGCACAGCCTATCAGCACAGCCTATCCCGTCATCGCTGAGACTCCATTCTATCTGAGTTAGTGTGTCAATGTCATCGCTGAGACTCCATTCTTTCTGAGTCAGTGTGTCAATGTCATCGCTGAGACTCCATTCTTTCTGAGTCCGTGTGTCAATGTCATCGCTGAGACTCCATTCTATCTGAGTCCGTGTGTCAATGTCATCGCTGAGACTCCATTCTATCTGAGTCCGTGTGTCAATGTCATCGCTGAGACTCCATTCTATCTGAGTCAATGTGTCAATGTCATCGCTGAGACTCCATTCTTTCTGAGTCAGTGTGTCAATGTCATCGCTGAGACTCCATTCTTTCTGAGTCCGTGTGTCAATGTCATCGCTGAGACTCCATTCTATCTGAGTCCGTGTGTCAATGTCATCGCTGAGACTCCATTCTATCTGAGTCCGTGTGTCAATGTCATCGCTGAGACTCCATTCTATCTGAGTCAATGTGTCAATGTCATCGCTGAGACTCCATTCTTTCTGAGTCAGTGTGTCAATGTCATCGCTGAGACTCCATTCTATCTGAGTCTGTGTGTCAATGTCATCGCTGAGACTCCATTCTATCTGAGTCTGTGTGTCAATGTCATCGCTGAGACTCCATTCTATCTGAGTCAGTGTGTCATGTCATCGCTGAGACTCCATTCTATCTGAGTCAGTGTGTCAATGTCATCGCTGAGACTCCATTCTATCTGAGTCTGTGTGTCAATGTCATCGCTGAGACTCCATTCTTTCTGAGTCAATGTGTCAATGTCATCGCTGAGACTCCATTCTTTCTGAGTCAGTGTTTCCTGTCATCGCTGAGACTCCATTCTTTCTGAGTCAGTGTGTCAATGTCATCGCTGAGACTCCATTCTTTCTGAGTCAGTGTTTTCCTGTCATCGCTGAGACTCCATTCTTTCTGAGTCAATGTGTCAATGTCATCGCTGAGACTCCATTCTATCTGAGTCAGTGTGTCAATGTCATCGCTGAGACTCCATTCTTTCTGAGTCCGTGTGTCAATGTCATCGCTGAGACTCCATTCTATCTGAGTCAATGTGTCAATGTCATCGCTGAGACTCCATTCTATCTGAGTCAGTGTGTCAATGTCATCGCTGAGACTCCATTCTATCTGAGTCCGTGTGTCAATGTCATCGCTGAGACTCCATTCTATCTGAGTCCGTGTGTCAATGTCATCGCTGAGACTCCATTCTATCTGAGTCCGTGTGTCAATGTCATCGCTGAGACTCCATTCTATCTGAGTCCGTGTGTCAATGTCATCGCTGAGACTCCATTCTATCTGAGTCCGTGTGTCAATGTCATCGCTGAGACTCCATTCTATCTGAGTCCGTGTGTCAATGTCATCGCTGAGACTCCATTCTTTCTGCAGACACGGTTTAATGTTAATTCAGAGCAGATATTTAGCAGAGTTTTAGGAAAACGTGGACACACTAAAAAATGGTGGGATATTTTTCTTCCATCTGCACAGTTGTTACAGTAAATGTTTTTAGTTTACATTTTTAAAAGTCGTCCCTCTTTATAGAGTTGTATGGTTTTTTAAAACTTTGAAATCAATGTTTTTTTTGGTAGCGAAATATGTTAGTCTCTTGCTGATCCGTTACAGTGGAACTGTGCTGTTTGTCTTTCTGTTAATGGCCTGTTTATGTTGCAAGGGCTTCTGGGAAATGAATATAAATAACATTCCTGTGTTCTGAAGATTATAAATGGTTTGTCCTGCGAACTTGGACACTGAACCTCAGAGTTTTCTAAATGATGACTCCTTGTTGGATAAAAGGAGAGGTAGAGTGTGTTTCTGTGTCTCTCTCTGGACAGACCCTGGTCTGCAGTGTGTTTCTGTGTCTCTCTGGACAGACCCTGGTCTGCAGTGTGTTTCTGTGTCTCTCTGGACAGACCCTGGTCTGCAGTGTGTTTCTGTGTCTCTCTGGACAGACCCTGGTCTGCAGTGTGTTTCTGTGTCTCTCTGGACAGACCCTGGTCTGCAGTGTGTTTCTGTGTCTCTCTGGACAGACCCTGGTCTGCAGTGTGTTTCTGTGTCTCTCTGGACAGACCCTGGTCTGCAGTGTGTTTCTGTGTCTCTCTGGACAGACCCTGGTCTGCAGTGTGTTTCTGTGTCTCTCTGGACAGACCCTGGTCTGCAGTGTGTTTCTGTGTCTCTCTGGACAGACCCTGGTCTGCAGTGTGTTTCTGTGTCTCTCTGGACAGACCCTGGTCTGCAGTGTGTTTCTGTGTCTCTCTGGACAGACCCTGGTCTGCAGTGTGTTTCTGTGTCTCTCGACAGACCCTGGTCTGCAGACCCTGGTCTGCAGTGTGTTTCTGTGTCTCTCTGGACAGACCCTGGTCTGCAGTGTGTTTCTGTGTCTCTCTGGACAGACCCTGGTCTGCAGTGTGTTTCTGTGTCTCTCTGGACAGACCCTGGTCTGCAGTGTGTTTCTGTGTCTCTCTGGACAGACCCTGGTCTGCAGTGTGTTTCTGTGTCTCTCTGGACAGACCCTGGTCTGCAGTGTGTTTCTGTGTCTCTCTGGACAGACCCTGGTCTGCAGTGTGTCTCTGTGTCTCTCTGGACAGACCCTGGTCTGCAGTGTGTTTCTGTCTCTCTGGACAGACCCTGGTCTGCAGTGTGTTTCTGTGTCTCTCTGGACAGACCCTGGTCTGCAGTGTGTTTCTGTGTCTCTCTGGACAGACCCTGGTCTGCAGTGTGTTTCTGTCTCTCTCTGGACAGACCCTGGTCTGCAGTGTGTTTCTGTGTCTCTCTGGACAGACCCTGGTCTGCAGTGTGTTTCTGTCTCTCTCTGGACAGACCCTGGTCTGCAGTGTGTTTCTGTGTCTCTCTGGACAGACCCTGGTCTGCAGTGTGTTTCTGTGTCTCTCTGGACAGACCCTGGTCTGCAGTGTGTTTCTGTGTCTCTCTGGACAGACCCTGGTCTGCAGTGTGTCTCTGTGTCTCTCTGGACAGACCCTGGTCTGCAGTGTGTTTCTGTCTGTCTGGACAGACCCTGGTCTGCAGTGTGTTTCTGTGTCTCTCTGGACAGACCCTGGTCTGCAGTGTGTTTCTGTGTCTCTCTGGACAGACCCTGGTCTGCAGTGTGTTTCTGTGTCTCTCTGGACAGACCCTGGTCTGCAGTGTGTTTCTGTGTCTCTCTGGACAGACCCTGGTCTGCAGTGTGTCTCTGTGTCTGTCTGGACAGACCCTGGTCTGCAGTGTGTTTCTGTGTCTCTCTGGACAGACCCTGGTCTGCAGTGTGTTTCTGTCTCTCTCTGGACAGACCCTGGTCTGCAGTGTGTTTCTGTCTCTCTCTGGACAGACCCTGGTCTGCAGTGTGTTTCTGTGTCTCTCTGGACAGACCCTGGTCTGCAGTGTGTCTCTCTGGACAGACCCTGGTCTGCAGTGTGTTTCTGTCTCTCTCTGGACAGACCCTGGTCTGCAGTGTGTTTCTGTGTCTCTCTGGACAGACCCTGGTCTGCAGTGTGTTTCTGTGTCTCTCTGGACAGACCCTGGTCTGCAGTGTGTTTCTGTGTCTCTCTGGACAGACCCTGGTCTGCAGTGTGTTTCTGTGTCTCTCTGGACAGACCCTGGTCTGCAGTGTGTTTCTGTGTCTGTCTGGACAGACCCTGGTCTGCAGTGTGTTTCTGTGTCTCTCTGGACAGACCCTGGTCTGCAGTGTGTTTCTGTGTCTCTCTGGACAGACCCTGGTCTGCAGTGTGTCTCTGTGTCTCTCTGGACAGACCCTGGTCTGCAGTGTGTTTCTGTCTGTCTGGACAGACCCTGGTCTGCAGTGTGTTTCTGTGTCTCTCTGGACAGACCCTGGTCTGCAGTGTGTTTCTGTGTCTCTCTGGACAGACCCTGGTCTGCAGTGTGTTTCTGTGTCTCTCTGGACAGACCCTGGTCTGCAGTGTGTTTCTGTGTCTCTCTGGACAGACCCTGGTCTGCAGTGTGTCTCTGTGTCTGTCTGGACAGACCCTGGTCTGCAGTGTGTTTCTGTGTCTCTCTGGACAGACCCTGGTCTGCAGTGTGTTTCTGTCTCTCTCTGGACAGACCCTGGTCTGCAGTGTGTTTCTGTCTCTCTCTGGACAGACCCTGGTCTGCAGTGTGTTTCTGTGTCTCTCTGGACAGACCCTGGTCTGCAGTGTGTCTCTCTGGACAGACCCTGGTCTGCAGTGTGTTTCTGTCTCTCTCTGGACAGACCCTGGTCTGCAGTGTGTTTCTGTGTCTCTCTGGACAGACCCTGGTCTGCAGTGTGTTTCTGTGTCTCTCTGGACAGACCCTGGTCTGCAGTGTGTTTCTGTGTCTCTCTCTGGACAGACCCTGGTCTGCAGTGTGTTTCTGTGTCTCTCTGGACAGATCCTGGTCTGCAGTGTGTCTCTGTGTCTCTCTGGACAGACCCTGGTCTGCAGTGTGTCTCTGTGTCTCTCTGGACAGACCCTGGTCTGCAGTGTGTTTCTGTGTCTCTCTGGACAGACCCTGGTCTGCAGTGTGTGTGTGTGTTTGTGTCTCTCTCTCTGGCCAGACCCTGGTCTGCAGTGTGTGTGTCTAGGGGACATGATGTCATTGCTAATAGCAGAGAGCTCTCTGGTTGTTAAGTTATGTTATATTCCAACCCTCTCTCTCTCTCTCTCTCTCTCTCTCTCTCTCTCTGTCTCTCAATTCAATTCAATTCAATTCAATTCAAGGGCTTTATTGGCATGGGAAACATGTGTTACATTGCCAAAGCAAGTGTGCAGGTAGACAACATACAAAGGGAATATATAAAGTGAAAAACAACAAAAATTAACAGTAAACATTACACATACAGAAGTTTCAAAACAGTAAAGACATTACAAATGTCATATTATATATATACAGTGTTTTAACAATGTACAAATGGTTAAAGGACACAAGATAAAATAAATAAGCATAAATATGGGTTGTATTTACAATGGTGTTTGTTCTTCACTGGTTGCCCTTTTTCGTGGCAAAGGTCACACATCTTGCTGCTGTGATGGCACACTGTGGAATTTCACCCAGTAGATATGGGAGTTTATCAAAATTGGGTTTGTTTTCATGATTCTTTGTGGATCTGTGTAATCTGAAATATGTCTCTCTAATATGGTCATACATTGGGCAGGAGGTTAGGAAGTGCAGCTCAGTTTCCACCTCATTTTGTGGGCAGTGTGCACATAGCCTGTCTTCTCTTGAGAGCCATGTCAGGACCACGGCGGCCTTTCTCAATAGCAAGGCTATGCTCACCAGTCTGTACATAGTCAAAGCTTTCCTTAATTTTGGGTCAGTCACAGTGGTCAGGTATTCTGTCACTGTGTACTCTCTGTTTAGGGCCAAATAACATTCTAGTTTGCTCTGTTTTTTTGTTAATTCTTTCCAATGTGTCAAGTAATTAGCTTTTTGTTTTCTCATGATTTGGTTGGGTCAAATTGTGCTGTTGTCCTGGGGCTCTGTGGGTGTGTATGTGTTTGTGAACAGAGCCCCAGGACCAGCTTGCTTAGTGGACTCTTCTCCAGGTTCATCTCTCTGTAGGTGATGGCTTTGTTATGGAAGGTTTGGGAATCGCTTCCTTTTAGGTCGTTATAGAATTTAACAGCTCTTTTCTGGATTTTGATAAATAGCGGGTATCGGCCTAATTCTGCTCTGCATGCATTATTTGGTGTTCTACGTTGTACACGGAGGATATTTTTGCAGAATTCTGCGTGCAGAGTCTCAATTTGGTGTTTGTCCCATTTTGTGAATTCTTGGTTGGTGAGCGGACCCCAGACCTCACAACCATAAAGGGCAATGGGCTCTATGACTGGGTGAGCGGACCCCAGACCTCACAACCATAAAGGGCAAT
>NC_088413.1:5184118-5196618 GCF_034236695.1 Oncorhynchus nerka | reverse complement strand
CACCTCACCTCTCCTCCCAGGTAGGCCTGGAACACACACACAGACGCACGAACACACAGGCGTGCACACACACTATGTTGTTTATGAGGAAAGAGTGCAGTGTGGGAGGCTTCGGTCAGTGGCTCTGTGTGTGTGTGTGTGTGTGTGTGTGTGTGTGTGTGTGTGTGTGTTAGGCTCTCTCTCTCCTGCAGGGTGTGCTGTGTGTTGTCTAGTGTCTAGCTGTATTAGAGGGTAGGAGTGTGAAGCTAGCTAGGTATTAGTGTCTATCTGCAGCCGGTATGAAGCTAGCTAGGTATTAGTGTCTATCTGCAGCCGGTATGAAGCTAGCTAGGTATTAGTGTCTAGTGTCTAGTCAGTATGATGCTAGCTAGGTATTAGTGTCTAGTGTCTAGTCAGTATGATACTAGCTAGGTATTAGTGTCTAGTGTCTAGTCAGTATGATACTAGCTAGGTATTAGTGTCTAGTGTCTAGTCAGTATGATATTAGTGCTAGGTCAGTATGATGCTAGCTAGGTAGTGTCTAGTCAGTATGATGCTAGCTAGGTATTAGTGTCTAATGTCTAGTCAGTATGATGCTAGCTAGGTATTAGTGTCTAGTCAGTATGATGCTAGCTAGGTATTAGTGTCTAGTGTCTAGTCAGTATGATACTAGCTAGGTATTAGTGTCTAGTGTCTAGTCAGTATGATGCTAGCTAGGTATTAGTGTCTATCTGCAGCCGGTATGAAGCTAGCTAGGTATTAGTGTCTAGTGTCTAGTGTCTAGTCAGTATGATACTAGCTAGGTATTAGTGTCTAGTCAGTATGATACTAGCTAGGTATTAGTGTCTAGTCAGTATGATACTAGCTAGGTATTAGTGTCTAGTCAGTATGATACTAGCTAGGTATTAGTGTCTAGTCAGTATGATGCTAGCTAGGTATTAGTGTCTAGTGTCTAGTGTCTAGTCAGTATGATGCTAGCTAGGTATTAGTGTCTAGTGTCTAGTCAGTATGATGCTAGCTAGGTATTAGTGTCTATCTGCAGCCGGTATGAAGCTAGCTAGGTATTAGTGTCTAGTGTCTAGTGTCTAGTCAGTATGATACTAGCTAGGTATTAGTGTCTAGTCAGTATGATACTAGCTAGGTATTAGTGTCTAGTCAGTATGATACTAGCTAGGTATTAGTGTCTAGTCAGTATGATACTAGCTAGGTATTAGTGTCTAGTCAGTATGATGCTAGCTAGGTATTAGTGTCTAGTGTCTAGTGTCTAGTCAGTATGATGCTAGCTAGGTATTAGTGTCTAGTCAGTATGATACTAGCTAGGTATTAGTGTCTAGTCAGTATGATACTAGCTAGGTATTAGTGTCTAGTCAGTATGATGCTAGCTAGGTATTAGTGTTAGTGTCTAGTCAGTATGAAGCTAGCTAGGTATTAGTGTCTAGTGTCTAGTCAGTATGAAGCTAGCTAGGTATTAGTGTCTAGTGTCTAGTCAGTATGAAGCTAGCTAGGTATTAGTGTCTAGTGTCTAGTGTCTAGTCAGTATGATACTAGCTAGGTATTAGTGTCTAGTCAGTATGATACTAGCTAGGTATTAGTGTCTAGTCAGTATGATACTAGCTAGGTATTAGTGTCTAGTCAGTATGATACTAGCTAGGTATTAGTGTCTAGTCAGTATGATGCTAGCTAGGTATTAGTGTCTAGTGTCTAGTGTCTAGTCAGTATGATGCTAGCTAGGTATTAGTGTCTAGTGTCTAGTCAGTATGATGCTAGCTAGGTATTAGTGTCTATCTGCAGCCGGTATGAAGCTAGCTAGGTATTAGTGTCTAGTGTCTAGTCAGTATGATACTAGCTAGGTATTAGTGTCTAGTCAGTATGATACTAGCTAGGTATTAGTGTCTAGTCAGTATGATACTAGCTAGGTATTAGTGTCTAGTCAGTATGATACTAGCTAGGTATTAGTGTCTAGTCAGTATGATGCTAGCTAGGTATTAGTGTCTAGTGTCTAGTCAGTATGATGCTAGCTAGGTATTAGTGTCTAGTGTCTAGTCAGTATGATGCTAGCTAGGTATTAGTGTCTATCTGCAGCCGGTATGAAGCTAGCTAGGTATTAGTGTCTAGTGTCTAGTGTCTAGTCAGTATGATACTAGCTAGGTATTAGTGTCTAGTCAGTATGATACTAGCTAGGTATTAGTGTCTAGTCAGTATGATACTAGCTAGGTATTAGTGTCTAGTCAGTATGATGCTAGCTAGGTATTAGTGTCTAGTGTCTAGTGTCTAGTCAGTATGATGCTAGCTAGGTATTAGTGTCTAGTCAGTATGATACTAGCTAGGTATTAGTGTCTAGTCAGTATGATACTAGCTAGGTATTAGTGTCTAGTCAGTATGATGCTAGCTAGGTATTAGTGTCTAGTGTCTAGTCAGTATGAAGCTAGCTAGGTATTAGTGTCTAGTGTCTAGTCAGTATGAAGCTAGCTAGGTATTAGTGTCTAGTGTCTAGTGTCTAGTCAGTATGAAGCTAGCTAGGTATTAGTGTCTAGTGTCTAGTGTCTAGTCAGTATGATACTAGCTAGGTATTAGTGTCTAGTGTCTAGTCAGTATGATGCTAGCTAGGTATAAGTGTCTAGTGTCTAGTCAGTATGATACTAGCTAGGTATTAGTGTCTAGTGTCTAGTCAGTATGAAGCTAGCTAGGTATTAGTGTCTAGTCAGTATGATGCTAGCTAGGTATTAGTGTCTACTGTCTAGTCAGTATGATACTAGCTAGGTATTAGTGTCTAGTCAGTATGATACTAGCTAGGTATTAGTGTCTATCTGCAGTCGGTATGATGCTAGCTAGGTATTAGTGTCTAGTGTCTAGTCAGTATGATACTAGCTAGGTATTAGTGTCTAGTGTCTAGTCAGTATGAAGCTAGCTAGGTATTAGTGTCTAGTGTCTAGTGTCTAGTCAGTATGATACTAGCTAGGTATTAGTGTCTAGTGTCTAGTGTCTAGTCAGTATGAAGCTAGCTAGGTATTAGTGTCTAGTGTCTAGTGTCTAGTCAGTATGAAGCTAGCTAGGTATTAGTGTCTAGTGTCTAGTCAGTATGAAGCTAGCTAGGTATTAGTGTCTAGTGTCTAGTCAGTATGAAGCTAGCTAGGTATTAGTGTCTAGTGTCTAGTCAGTATGAAGCTAGCTATGTATTAGTGTCTAGTCAGTATGAAGCTAGCTGTCTGTCTATCTGCAGTCAGTATGAAGCTAGCTAGGTATTAATGTCTATCTGCAGTCAGTATGATACTAGCTAGGTATTAGTGTCTAGTGTCTAGTGTCTAGTCAGTATCATACTAGCTAGGTATTAGTGTCTAGTCAGTATGATGCTAGCTAGGTATTAGTGTCTAGTGTAGTCAGTATGATACTAGCTAGGTATTAGTGTCTAGTGTCTAGTCAGTATCATACTAGCTAGGTATTAGTGTCTAGTGTCTAGTCAGTTTGATACTAGCTAGGTATTAGTGTCTAGTCAGTATGATGCTAGCTAGGTATTAGTGTCTAGTGTCTAGTGTCTAGTCAGTATGAAGCTAGCTAGGTATTAGTGTCTAGTGTCTAGTCAGTATGATACTAGCTAGGTATTAGTGTCTAGTGTCTAGTCAGTTTGATACTAGCTAGGTATTAGTGTCTAGTGTCTAGTCAGTTTGATACTAGCTAGGTATTAGTGTCTAGTGTCTAGTCAGTATGATGCTAGCTAGGTATTAGTGTCTAGTGTCTAGTGTCTAGTCAGGATGATACTATCTAGGTATTAGTGTCTAGTGTCTAGTCAGTATGAAGCTAGCTAGGTATTAGTGTCTAGTGTCTAGTGTCTAGTGTCTAGTCAGTTTGATACTAGCTAGGTATTAGTGTCTAGTGTCTAGTCAGTATGATGCTAGCTAGGTATTAGTGTCTAGTCAGTATGATGCTAGCTAGGTATTAGTGTCTAGTCAGTATGATGCTAGCTAGGTATTAGTGTCTAGTGTCTAGTCAGTATGATACTAGCTAGGTATTAGTGTCTAGTGTCTAGTCAGTTTGATACTAGCTAGGTATTAGTGTCTAGTGTAGTCAGTATGATTCTAGCTAGGTATTATTGTCTAGTGTCTAGTCAGTATGATACTAGCTAGGTATTAGTGTCTAGTGTCTAGTCAGTATGATGCTAGCTAGGTATTAGTGTCTAGTGTCTAGTCAGTATGAAGCTAGCTAGGTATTAGTGTTTAGTCAGTATGAAGCTAGCTAGGTATTAGTGTCTAGTGTCTAGTCAGTATGATGCTAGCTAGGTATTAGTGTCTAGTGTCTAGTCAGTATGATACTAGCTAGGTATTAGTGTCTAGTGTCTAGTCAGTATGATGCTAGCTAGGTATTAGTGTCTAGTCAGTATGATGCTAGCTAGGTATTAGTGTCTAGTGTCTAGTCAGTATGATACTAGCTAGGTATTAGTGTCTAGTGTCTAGTCAGTATGATACTAGCTAGCTATTAGTGTCTAGTCAGTATGAAGCTAGCTAGGTATTAGTGTCTAGTTTCTAGTCAGTATGATGCTAGCTAGGTATTAGTGTCTAGTTTCTAGTCAGTATGATACTAGCTAGGTATTAGTGTCTAGTGTCTAGTCAGTATGATACTAGCTAGGTATTAGTGTCTAGTGTCTAGTCAGTATGATACTAGCTAGGTATTAGTGTCTAGTCAGTATGATGCTAGCTAGGTATTAGTGTCTAGTTTCTAGTCAGTATGATACTAGCTAGGTATTAGTGTCTAGTGTCTAGTCAGTATGATACTAGCTAGGTATTAGTGTCTAGTGTCTAGTCAGTATGATGCTAGCTAGGTATTAGTGTCTAGTGTCTAGTCAGTATGATACTAGCTAGGTATTAGTGTCTAGTGTCTAGTCAGTATGATGCTAGCTAGGTATTAGTGTCTAGTGTCTAGTCAGTATGAAGCTAGCTAGGTATTAGTGTCTAGTGTCTAGTGTCTAGTCAGTATGATACTAGCTAGGTATTAGTGTCTAGTGTCTAGTCAGTATGATACTAGCTAGGTATTAGTGTCTAGTGTCTAGTCAGTATGAAGCTAGCTAGGTATTAGTGTTTAGTGTCTAGTCAGTATGATACTAGCTAGGTATTAGTGTCTAGTGTCTAGTCAGTATGAAGCTAGCTAGGTATTAGTGTCTAGTCAGTATGATGCTAGCTAGGTATTAGTGTCTAGTGTCTAGTCAGTATGATACTAGCTAGGTATTAGTGTCTAGTCAGTATGATACTAGCTAGGTATTAGTGTCTATCTGCAGTCGGTATGATGCTAGCTAGGTATTAGTGTCTAGTGTCTAGTCAGTATGATACTAGCTAGGTATTAGTGTCTAGTGTCTAGTCAGTATGAAGCTAGCTAGGTATTAGTGTCTAGTGTCTAGTGTCTAGTCAGTATGATACTAGCTAGGTATTAGTGTCTAGTGTCTAGTGTCTAGTCAGTATGAAGCTAGCTAGGTATTAGTGTCTAGTGTCTAGTGTCTAGTCAGTATGAAGCTAGCTAGGTATTAGTGTCTAGTGTCTAGTCAGTATGAAGCTAGCTAGGTATTAGTGTCTAGTGTCTAGTCAGTATGAAGCTAGCTAGGTATTAGTGTCTAGTGTCTAGTCAGTATGAAGCTAGCTAGGTATTAGTGTCTAGTGTCTAGTCAGTATGAAGCTAGCTATGTATTAGTGTCTAGTCAGTATGAAGCTAGCTAGGTATTAATGTCTATCTGCAGTCAGTATGATACTAGCTAGGTATTAGTGTCTAGTGTCTAGTCAGTATCATACTAGCTAGGTATTAGTGTCTAGTGTCTAGTGTCTAGTCAGTATCATACTAGCTAGGTATTAGTGTCTAGTCAGTATGATGCTAGCTAGGTATTAGTGTCTAGTGTAGTCAGTATGATACTAGCTAGGTATTAGTGTCTAGTGTCTAGTCAGTATCATACTAGCTAGGTATTAGTGTCTAGTGTCTAGTCAGTTTGATACTAGCTAGGTATTAGTGTCTAGTCAGTATGATGCTAGCTAGGTATTAGTGTCTAGTGTCTAGTGTCTAGTCAGTATGAAGCTAGCTAGGTATTAGTGTCTAGTGTCTAGTCAGTATGATACTAGCTAGGTATTAGTGTCTAGTGTCTAGTCAGTTTGATACTAGCTAGGTATTAGTGTCTAGTGTAGTCAGTATGATTCTAGCTAGGTATTAGTGTCTAGTGTCTAGTCAGTATGATGCTAGCTAGGTATTAGTGTCTAGTGTCTAGTCAGTTTGATACTAGCTAGGTATTAGTGTCTAGTGTCTAGTCAGTATGATGCTAGCTAGGTATTAGTGTCTAGTGTCTAGTGTCTAGTCAGGATGATACTATCTAGGTATTAGTGTCTAGTGTCTAGTCAGTATGAAGCTAGCTAGGTATTAGTGTCTAGTGTCTAGTGTCTAGTGTCTAGTCAGTTAGATACTAGCTAGGTATTAGTGTCTAGTGTCTAGTCAGTATGATGCTAGCTAGGTATTAGTGTCTAGTCAGTATGATGCTAGCTAGGTATTAGTGTCTAGTCAGTATGATGCTAGCTAGGTATTAGTGTCTAGTGTCTAGTCAGTATGATACTAGCTAGGTATTAGTGTCTAGTGTCTAGTCAGTTTGATACTAGCTAGGTATTAGTGTCTAGTGTAGTCAGTATGATTCTAGCTAGGTATTAGTGTCTAGTGTCTAGTCAGTTTGATACTAGCTAGGTATTAGTGTCTAGTGTCTAGTCAGTTTGATACTAGCTAGGTATTAGTGTCTAGTCAGTATGATACTAGCTAGGTATTAGTGTCTAGTGTCTAGTCAGTATGAAGCTAGCTAGGTATTAGTGTCTAGTGTCTAGTCAGTATGATACTAGCTAGGTATTAGTTTCTAGTGTCTAGTCAGCATGATACTAGCTAGGTATTATTGTCTAGTGTCTAGTCAGTATGATACTAGCTAGGTATTAGTGTCTAGTGTCTAGTCAGTATGATGCTAGCTAGGTATTAGTGTCTAGTGTCTAGTCAGTATGAAGCTAGCTAGGTATTAGTGTTTAGTCAGTATGAAGCTAGCTAGGTATTAGTGTCTAGTGTCTAGTCAGTATGATGCTAGCTAGGTATTAGTGTCTAGTGTCTAGTCAGTATGATACTAGCTAGGTATTAGTGTCTAGTGTCTAGTCAGTATGATGCTAGCTAGGTATTAGTGTCTAGTCAGTATGATGCTAGCTAGGTATTAGTGTCTAGTGTCTAGTCAGTATGATACTAGCTAGGTATTAGTGTCTAGTGTCTAGTCAGTATGATACTAGCTAGGTATTAGTGTCTAGTCAGTATGAAGCTAGCTAGGTATTAGTGTCTAGTTTCTAGTCAGTATGATGCTAGCTAGGTATTAGTGTCTAGTTTCTAGTCAGTATGATACTAGCTAGGTATTAGTGTCTAGTGTCTAGTCAGTATGATACTAGCTAGGTATTAGTGTCTAGTGTCTAGTCAGTATGATACTAGCTAGGTATTAGTGTCTAGTCAGTATGATGCTAGCTAGGTATTAGTGTCTAGTTTCTAGTCAGTATGATACTAGCTAGGTATTAGTGTCTAGTGTCTAGTCAGTATGATACTAGCTAGGTATTAGTGTCTAGTGTCTAGTCAGTATGATGCTAGCTAGGTATTAGTGTCTAGTGTCTAGTCAGTATGATACTAGCTAGGTATTAGTGTCTAGTGTCTAGTCAGTATGATGCTAGCTAGGTATTAGTGTCTAGTGTCTAGTCAGTATGATGCTAGCTAGGTATTAGTGTCTAGTGTCTAGTCAGTATGATGCTAGCTAGGTATTAGTGTCTAGTGTCTAGTCAGTATGAAGCTAGCTAGGTATTAGTGTCTAGTCAGTATGATGCTAGCTAGGTATGAGTGTGTGTGTGTACCGGTACAGCGTCAATGTGGAGGCTATATACAGGGGGTACTGGCACAGAGTCAATGTGGAGACTATATACAGGGGGTACCGGTACAGAGTCAATGTGGAGGCTATATACAGGGGGTACCAGTACAGAGTCAATGTGGAGGCTATATACAGGGGGTACCAGTACAGAGTCAATGTGGAGGCTATATACAGGGGGTATCGGTAGAGAGTCAATGTGGAGACTATATACAGGGTGTACCGGTACAGAGTCAATGTGGAGGCTATATACAGGGGGTACTGGTACAGAGTCAATGTGGAGGCTATATACAGGGGGTACCAGTACAGAGTCAATGTGGAGGCTATATACAGGGGTACTGGGGGTAGGCTATATGGTACAGAGTCAATGTGGAGGCTACAGGGGTACCAGTACAGAGTCAATGTGGAGGTACAGGGGTTACCGGTACAGAGTCAATGTGGAGGCTGTATACAGGGGGTACCGGTACAGAGTCAATGTGGAGGCTATATACAGGGGGTACCGGTACAGAGTTAATGTGGAGGCTATATACAGGGGGTACCGGTACAGAGTCAATGTGGAGGCTATATACAGGGGTACCGGTACAGAGTCAATGTGGAGGCTAATTGTAGGGGGTACCGGTACAGAGTCAATGTGGAGGCTATATACAGGGTGTACCAGTACAGAGTCAATGTGGAGGCTATATACAGGGGGTACAGGTACAGAGTTCATGTGTCAATTTGCGGGGGCACGGGTGTCGAGGTAATTGAGGTAATATGTCCATGTATGTATGTCTCAGATATCTGGAGTGATCATCAGGGCTTCTGTCAGACAGAAGGGGACCTTCCTCCAGGATGGAAGAGGATTACAGACAAGGCTGATATCTACTACTGGCATATCCCTAGTGGAGCCACACAATGGGAGAGACCAGCGCCCAGAGACCCTCTCACCAGACAGGAGGGCTCTAGCCTGGGGGACACCACCTCAGCCTCTCCACCTCCAGACCACCAGGTAAACACCTAGAATGACATGTTTTTTTGGTATTTTTAGGGGCGGACGGGATAATATTTGGATCCCTGACGATGACATTTGATTACATAGAGCCACGTATTTTCTATATATTTGTAACAGTGAGATCTGAAGACATCAAATCAAATCACATTTTATTGGTCACATGGTTAGCAGATGTTATTGGTCACGTGGTTAGCAGATGTTATTGGTCACATGGTTAGCAGATGTTATTGGTCACATGGTCAGCAGATGTTATTGGTCACATGGTTAGCAGATGTTATTGGTCACATGGTTAGCAGATGTTAATGGTCACATGGTTAGCAGATGTTATTGGTCACATGGTTAGCAGATGTTATTGGTCACAGATGTTATTGGTCACATGGTCAGCAGATGTTATTGGTCACATGGTTAGCAGATGTTATTGGTCACATGGTTAGCAGATGTTATTGGTCACATGGTTAGCAGATGTTATTGGTCACATGGTTAGCAGATGTTATTGGTCACATGGTTAGCAGATGTTATTGGTCACATGGTTAGCAGATGTTATTGGTCACATGGTTAGCAGATGTTATTGGTCACATGGTTAGCAGATGTTATTGGTCACATGGTTAGCAGATGTTATTGGTCACATGGTTAGCAGATGTTATTGGTCACATGGTTAGCAGATGTTATTGGTCACGTGGTTAGCAGATGTTATTGGTCACATGGTTAGCAGATGTTATTGGTCACATGGTTAGCAGATGTTAATGGTCACATGGTTAGCAGATGTTATTGGTCACATGATTAGCAGATGTTATTGGTCACATGGTTAGGAGATGTTAATGGTCACATGGTTAGCAGATGTTATTGGTCACATGATTAGCAGATGTTATTGGTCACATGGTTAGGAGATGTTAATGGTCACATGGTTAGCAGATGTTAATGGTCACATGGTTAGGAGATGTTAATGGTCACATGGTTAGGAGATGTTAATGGTCACATGGTTAGCAGATGTTATTGGTCACATGGTTAGCAGATGTTAATGCGAGTGTAGTGAAATTCTTGTGCTTCTAGTTCCGACCGTGCAGTGATATCTAACAAGTAATCTAACAATTTCACAAACTCTACCTTATACACACAAGTGTAAAGGGATAAAGAATATGTACATATAAATATATGGATGAGTGATGGCCGAACGGCACAGGCAAGATGCAGTAGATGGTATAGAATACAGTATATACATGTGAGATGAGTAATGTAGGGTATGTAAACATTATATTAAGTGGCAACGCTCTAACTACTAGGCTACCCTGCCGCCCCTATCTCTGACCACCATCAGGTCCCATCCTTCAGCTCCCCTCAACCCCTC
Organism: Oncorhynchus nerka; assembly: GCF_034236695.1. Taxonomy (NCBI): domain Eukaryota; kingdom Metazoa; phylum Chordata; class Actinopteri; order Salmoniformes; family Salmonidae; genus Oncorhynchus; species Oncorhynchus nerka. Next base: position 5,186,415 of record NC_088413.1, on the reverse strand, counting down.
CCATCTATCTCTGACCACCATCCAGCCCTTCAGCTCTCCTCAACCCCTCCCATCTATCTCTGAACACCATCCAGTCCTTCAGCTCCCCTCAACCCCTCCCATCTATCTCTGAACACCATCCAGTCCCATCCTTCAGCTCCCCTCAACCCCTCCCATCTATCTCTGAACACCATCCAGTCCTTCAGCTCCCCTCAACCCCTCCCATCTATCTCTGAACACCATCCAGTCCTTCAGCTCCCCTCAACCCCTCCCATCTATCTCTGAACACCATCCAGTCCCATCCTTCAGCTCCCCTCAACCCCTTCCATCTATCTCTGACCACCATCCAGTCCTTCAGCTCCCCTCAACCCCTCCCATCTATCTCTGACCACCATCCAGTCCCATCCTTCAGCTCCCCTCAACCCCTCCCATCTATCTCTGACCACCATCCAGTCCCATCCTTCAGCTCCCCTCAACCCCTCCCATCTATCTCTGAACACCATCCAGTCCTTCAGCTCCCCTCAACCCCTCCCATCTATCTCTGAACACCATCCAGTCCTTCAGCTCCCCTCAACCCCTCCCATCTATCTCTGAACACCATCCAGTCCTTCAGCTCCCCTCAACCCCTCCCATCTATCTCTGAACACCATCCAGTCCTTCAGCTCCCCTCAACCCCTCCCATCTATCTCTGAACACCTTCCAGTCCCATCCTTCAGCTCCCCTCAACCCCTCCCATCTATCTCTGAACACCATCCAGTCCCATCGTTCAGCTCCCCTCAACCCCTCCCATCTATCTCTGAACACCATCCAGTCCCATCGTTCAGCTCCCCTCAACCCCTCCCATCTATCTCTGAACACCATCCAGTCCCATCCTTCAGCTCCCCTCAACCCCTCCCATCTATCTCTGAACACCATCCAGTCCCATCCTTCAGCTCCCCTCAACCCCTCCCATCTATCTCTGAACACCATCCAGTCCTTCAGCTCCCCTCAACCCCTCCCATCTATCTCTGAACACCATCCAGTCCTTCAGCTCCCCTCAACCCCTCCCATCTATCTCTGAACACCTTCCAGTCCCATCCTTCAGCTCCCCTCAACCCCTCCCATCTATCTCTGAACACCATCCAGTCCCATCGTTCAGCTCCCCTCAACCCCTCCCATCTATCTCTGAACACCATCCAGTCCCATCCTTCAGCTCCCCTCAACCCCTCCCATCTATCTCTGAACACCATCCAGTCCTTCAGCTCCTCTCAACCCCTCCCATCTATCTCTGACCACCATCCAGTCCCATCTCCCCTCAACCCCTCCCATCTATCTCTGAACACCATCCAGTCCCATCCTTCAGCTCCCCTCAACCCCTCCCATCTATCTCTGAACACCATCCAGTCCTTCAGCTCCCCTCAACCCCTCCCATCTATCTCTGAAGACCATCCAGTCCTATTCTTCAGCTCCCCTCAACCCCTCCCATCTATCTCTGAACACCATCCAGTCCTTCAGCTCCCCTCAACCCTTCCCATCTATCTCTGAACACCATCCAGTCCTTCAGCTCCCCTCAACCCCTCCCATCTATCTCTGAACACCATCCAGTCCTTCAGCTCCCCTCAACCCTTCCCATCTATCTCTGAACACCATCCAGTCCTTCAGCTCCTCTCAACCCCTCCCATCAGACCTGCTCTGTCCACCTGTATCCCAGGTTGTCCCAGTGTCTGGCAGACCACCCCTGTATCCCAGGTTGTCCCAGTGTCTGGCAGACCACCCCTGTATCCCAGGTTGTCCCAGTGTCTGGCAGACCCCCCTGTATCCCAGGTCGTCCCAGTGTCTGGCAGACCACCCCTGAATCCCAGGTTGTCCCAGTGTCTGGCAGACCACCCCTGTATCCCAGGTTGTCCCAGTGTCTGGCAGACCACCCCTGAATCCCAGGTCGTCCCAGTGTCTGGCAGACCACCCCTGTACCCCAGGTCGTCCCAGTGTCTGGCAGACCACACCTGTATCCCAGGTCGTCCCAGTGTCTGGCAGACCACACCTGTATCCCAGGTCGTCCCAGTGTCTGGCAGACCACCCCTGTATCCCAGGTCGTCCCAGTGTCTGGCAGACCACCCCTGTATCCCAGGTCGTCCCAGTGTCTGGCAGACCACCCCTGTATCCCAGGGCCTTGGAGAGATTGGGGACCCGTCCTTTATAAAGAGCCCACAGTGCCACCTACAGGACAGAAGCAGACCCCCCCCCTGTATCCCAGGTTTATAAAGAGCCCACAGTGCCACCTACAGGACAGAAGCAGACCCCCCCCTGTATCCCAGGGTTATAAAGAGCCCACAGTGCCC
>NC_088413.1:5129118-5179118 GCF_034236695.1 Oncorhynchus nerka | reverse complement strand
ACCATGTGATCTCTATCCCTTCCTGACCATGTGATCTCTATCCCTTCCTGACCATGTGATCTCTATCCCTTCCTGACCATGTGACCTCTATCCCTTCCTGACCATGTGATCTCTATCCCTTCCTGACCATGTGACCTCTATCCCTTCCTGACCATGTGATCTCTATCCCTTCCTGACCATGTGATCTCTATCCCTTCCTGACCATGTGACCTCTATCCCTTCCTGGCCATGTGACCTCTATCCCTTCCTGACCATGTGACCTAGACTACTGTTGTCATGTTCCCTCTATCCCTTCCTGGCCATGTGACCTCTATCCCTTCCTGACCATGTGACCTAGACTAATGTTGTCATGTTCCCTCTGTCCCTTCCTGACCATGTGATCTCTATCCCTTCCTGACCATGTGATCTCTATCCCTTCCTGACCATGTGATCTCTATCCCTTCCTGACCATGTGATCTCTATCCCTTCCTGACCATGTTCCCTCTGTCCCTTCCTGACCATGTGACCTCTATCCCTTCCTGACCATGTGACCTAGACTACTGTTGTCATGTTCCCTCTGTCCCTTCCTGACCATGTGACCTCTATCCCTTCCTGACCATGTGATCTCTATCCCTTCCTGATCATGTTCCCTCTGTCCCTTCCTGACCATGGGATCTCTATCCCTTCTTGACCATGTGATCTCTATCCCTTCCTGACCATGTGACCTCTATCCCTTCCTGACCATGTGATCTCTATCCCTTCCTGACCATGTGAGCTCTATCCCTTCCTGACCATGTGATCTCTATCCCTTCCTGACCATGTGACCTATATCCCTTCCTGACCATGTGATCTCTATCCCTTCCTGACCATGTGATCTCTATCCCTTCCTGACCATGTGATCTCTATCCCTTCCTGACCATGTGACCTCTATCCCTTCCTGACCATGTGATCTCTATCCCTTCCTGACCATGTGATCTCTATCCCTTCCTGACCATGTTCCCTCTGTCCCTTCCTGACCATGTGACCTCTATCCCTTCCTGACCATGTGATCTCTATCCCTTCCTGACCATGTGATCTCTATCCCTTCCTGACCATGTGATCTCTATCCCTTCCTGACCATGTGACCTAGACTAATGTTGTCATGTTCCCTCTGTCCCTTCCTGACCATGTGACCTCTATCCCTTCCTGACCATGTGATCTCTATCCCTTCCTGACCATGTGACCTCTATCCCTTCCTGACCATGTTCCCTCTATCCCTTCCTGGCCATGTGATCTCTATCCCTTCCTGACCATGTGACCTCTATCCCTTCCTGACCATGTGATCTCTATCCCTTCCTGACCATGTGACCTCTGTCCCTTCCTGACCATGGGATCTCTATCCCTTCTTGACCATGTGATCTCTATCCCTTCCTGACCATGTGACCTCTATCCCTTCCTGACCATGTGATCTCTATCCCTTCCTGACCATGTGAGCTCTATCCCTTCCTGACCATGTGATCTCTATCCCTTCCTGACCATGTGACCTATATCCCTTCCTGACCATGTGATCTCTATCCCTTCCTGACCATGTGATCTCTATCCCTTCCTGACCATGTGATCTCTATCCCTTCCTGACCATGTGACCTCTATCCCTTCCTGACCATGTGATCTCTATCCCTTCCTGACCATGTGATCTCTGTCCCTTCCTGACCATGTGACCTCTATCCCTTCCTGACCATGTGATCTCTGTCCCTTCCTGACCATGTGATCTCTGTCCCTTCCTGACCATGTGATCTCTGTCCCTTCCTGACCATGTGACCTCTATCCCTTCCTGACCATGTGACCTCTATCCCTTCCTGACCATGTGACCTCTATCCCTTCATAACCCCCCCACTACTAAACCCAGAACCAGTAGACCATGTCTAGGTGTATAGTGACCAATAACCCCCCCACTACTAAACCCAGAACCAGTAGACCTTGTCTAGGTGTGTAGTGACCAATAACCCCCCCCACTACTAAACCCAGAACCAGTAGACCTTGTCTAGGTGTGTAGTGACCAATAACCCCCCCACTACTAAACCCAGAACCAGTAGACCTTGTCTAGGTGTGTAGTGACCAATAACCCCCCCACTACTAAACCCAGAACCAGTAGACCTTGTCTAGGTGTGTAGTGACCAATAACCCCCACTACTAAACCCAGAACCAGTAGACCTTGTCTAGGTGTGTAGTGACCAATAACCCCCCACTACTAAACCCAGAACCAGTAGACCTTGTCTAGGTGTGACCAATAAACCCCCCACTACTAAACCCAGAACCAGTAGACCTTGTCTAGGTGTGACCAATAACCCCCCACTACTAAACCCAGAACCAGTAGACCTTGTCTAGGTGTGTAGTGACCAATAACCCCCCCACTACTAAACCCAGAACCAGTAGACCTTGTCTAGGTGTGACCAATAACCCCCCCCACTACTAAACCCAGAACCAGTAGACCTTGTCTAGGTGTGACCAATAACCCCCCACTACTAAACCCAGAACCAGTAGACCTTGTCTAGGTGTGACCAATAACCACCCCACTACTAAACCCAGAACCAGTAGACCTTGTCTAGGTGTGTAGTGACCAATAACCCCCCCCACTACTAAACCCAGAACCAGTAGACCTTGTCTAGGTGTGTAGTGACCAATAACCCCCCCACTACTAAACCCAGAACCAGTAGACCTTGTCTAGGTGTGTAGTGACCAATAACCCCCACTACTAAACCCAGAACCAGTAGACCTTGTCTAGGTGTGTAGTGACCAATAACCCCCCACTACTAAACCCAGAACCAGTAGACCTTGTCTAGGTGTGTAGTGACCAATAACCCCCCACTACTAAACCCAGAACCAGTAGACCTTGTCTAGGTGTGACCAATAACCCCCCACTACTAAACCCAGAACCAGTAGACCTTGTCTAGGTGTGTAGTGACCAATAACCCCCCACTACTAAACCCAGAACCAGTAGACCTTGTCTAGGTGTGTAGTGACCAATAACCCCCCACTACTAAACCCAGAACCAGTAGACCTTGTCTAGGTGTGTAGTGACCAATAACCCCCCACTACTAAACCCAGAACCAGTAGACCTTGTCTAAACCCAGAACCAGTGTGACCAATAACCCCCCACTACTAAACCCAGAACCAGTAGACCTTGTCTAGGTGTGTGTAAACCCAGAACCAGTAGAAGGTGTGACCAATAACCCCCACTACTAAACCCAGAACCAGTAGACCTTGTCTAGGTGTGTAGTGACCAATAACCCCCCACTACTAAACCCAGAACCAGTAGACCTTGTCTAGGTGTGTAGTGACCAATAACCCCCCACTACTAAACCCAGAACCAGTAGACCTTGTCTAGGTGTGACCAATAACCCCCCACTACTAAACCCAGAACCAGTAGACCTTGTCTAGGTGTGACCAATAACCCCCCACTACTAAACCCAGAACCAGTAGACCTTGTCTAGGTGTGACCAATAACCCCCCACTACTAAACCCAGAACCAGTAGACCTTGTCTAGGTGTGACCAATAACCCCCCACTACTAAACCCAGAACCAGTAGACCCTAGGTTGACCAATAACCCCCCACTACTCTAGAACCAGTAGACCTTGTCTAGGTGTGTGACCAATAACCCCCCACTACTAAACCCAGAACCAGTAGACCTTGTCTAGGTGTGTAGTGACCAATAACTACTAAACCCCCACTTGTCTAACTACTAAACCCAGAACCAGTAGACCTTGTCTAGGTGTGTAGTGACCAATAACCCCCACTACTAAACCCAGAACCAGTAGACCTTGTCTAGGTGTGTAGTGACCAATAACCCCCCACTACTAAACCCAGAACCAGTAGACCTTGTCTAGGTGTGACCAATAACCCCCCACTACTAAACCCAGAACCAGTAGACCTTGTCTAGGTGTGTAGTGACCAATAACCCCCACTACTAAACCCAGAACCAGTAGACCTTGTCTAGGTGTGTAGTGACCAATAACCCCCCACTACTAAACCCAGAACCAGTAGACCTTGTCTAGGTGTGTAGTGACCAATAACCCCCCCACTACTAAACCCAGAACCAGTAGACCTTGTCTAGGTGTGACCAATAACCCCCCCACTACTAAACCCAGAACCAGTAGACCTTGTCTAGGTGTGTAGTGACCAATAACCCCCCCCACTACTAAACCCAGAACCAGTAGACCTTGTCTAGGTGTGTAGTGACCAATAACCCCCCACTACTAAACCCAGAACCAGTAGACCTTGTCTAGGACCAATAACCCCCCACTACTAAACCCAGAACCAGTAGACCTTGTCTAGGTGTGACCAATAACCCCCACTACTAAACCCAGAACCAGTAGACCTTGTCTAGGTGTGACCAATAACCCCCCCACTACTAAACCCAGAACCAGTAGACCTTGTCTAGTGTGTGTAGTGACCAATAACCCCCACTAGTGACCAGTAGACCTTGTCTAGGTGTGACCAATAACCCCCACTACTAAACCCAGAACCAGTAGACCTTGTCTAGTGTGTGACCAATAACCCCCCACTACTAAACCCAGAACCAGTAGACCTTGTCTAGGTGTGTAGTGACCAATAACCCCCCACTACTAAACCCAGAACCAGTAGACCTTGTCTAGTGTGTAGTGACCAATAACCCCCCACTACTAAACCCAGAACCAGTAGACCTTGTCTAGGTGTGACCAATAACCCCCACTACTAAACCCAGAACCAGTAGACCTTGTCTAGGTGTGACCAATAACCCCCACTACTAAACCCAGAACCAGTAGACCTTGTCTAGGTGTGACCAATAACCCCCCACTACTAAACCCAGAACCAGTAGACCTTGTCTAGGTGTGTAGTGACCAATAACCCCCACTACTAAACCCAGAACCAGTAGACCTTGTCTAGGTGTGTAGTGACCAATAACCCCCCACTACTAAACCCAGAACCAGTAGACCTTGTCTAGGTGTGTAGTGACCAATAACCCCCCACTACTAAACCCAGAACCAGTAGACCTTGTCTAGGTGTGACCAATAACCCCCCACTACTAAACCCAGAACCAGTAGACCTTGTCTAGAACCAGTAGTGTAGTGACCAATAACCCCCACTACTAAACCCAGAACCAGTAGACCTTGTCTAGGTGTGTAGTGACCAATAACCCCCCACTACTAAACCCAGAACCAGTAGACCTTGTCTAGGTGTGTAGTGACCAATAACCCCCACTACTAAACCCAGAACCAGTAGACCTTGTCTAGTGTGTGTGACCAATAACCCCCACTACTAAACCCAGAACCAGTAGACCTTGTCTAGGTGTGACCAATAACCCCCACTACTAAACCCAGAACCAGTAGACCTTGTCTAGAACCAGTGTGTAGGTGTGACCAATAACCCCCCACTACTAAACCCAGAACCAGTAGACCTTGTCTAGGTGTGTAGTGACCAATAACCCCCACTACTAAACCCAGAACCAGTAGACCTTGTCTAGGTGTGTAGTGACCAATAACCCCCCACTACTAAACCCAGAACCAGTAGACCTTGTCTAGGTGTGTAGTGACCAATAACCCCCACTACTAAACCCAGAACCAGTAGACCTTGTCTAGGTGTGTAGTGACCAATAACCCCCACTACTAAACCCAGAACCAGTAGACCTTGTCTAGGTGTGTAGTGACCAATAACCCCCCACTACTAAACCCAGAACCAGTAGACCTTGTCTAGGTGTGTGTGACCAATAACCCCCCACTACTAAACCCAGAACCAGTAGACCTTGTCTAGGTGTGACCAATAACCCCCCACTACTAAACCCAGAACCAGTAGACCTTGTCTAGGTGTGTAGTGACCAATAACCCCCCACTACTAAACCCAGAACCAGTAGACCTTGTCTAGGTGTGTAGTGACCAATAACCCCCACTACTAAACCCAGAACCAGTAGACCTTGTCTAGGTGTGTAGTGACCAATAACCCCCCACTACTAAACCCAGAACCAGTAGACCTTGTCTAGGTGTGTAGTGACCAATAACCCCCACTACTAAACCCAGAACCAGTAGACCTTGTCTAGTGTGTGACCAATAACCCCCCACTACTAAACCCAGAACCAGTAGACCTTGTCTAGGTGTGTAGTGACCAATAACCCCCCACTACTAAACCCAGAACCAGTAGACCTTGTCTAGGTGTGTAGTGACCAATAACCCCCCACTACTAAACCCAGAACCAGTAGACCTTGTCTAGGTGTGTAGTGACCAATAACCCCCCACTACTAAACCCAGAACCAGTAGACCTTGTCTAGGTGTGACCAATAACCCCCACTACTAAACCCAGAACCAGTAGACCTTGTCTAGGTAGTGACCAATAAACTAAACCCAGAACCAGTAGACCTTGTCTACTAAACCCCCCAGAACCAGAACCAGTAGACCTTGTCTAGGTGTGTAGTGACCAATAACCCCCCACTACTAAACCCAGAACCAGTAGACCTTGTCTAGGTGTGTAGTGACCAATACCCCCACTACTAAACCCAGAACCAGTAGACCTTGTCTAGGTGTGTAGTGACCAATAACCCCCCACTACTAAACCCAGAACCAGTAGACCTTGTCTAGGTGTGTAGTGACCAATAACCCCCCACTACTAAACCCAGAACCAGTAGACCTTGTCTAGGTGTGTAGTGACCAATAACCCCCCACTACTAAACCCAGAACCAGTAGACCTTGTCTAGGTGTGTAGTGACCAATAACCCCCACTACTAAACCCAGAACCAGTAGACCTTGTCTAGGTGTGTAGTGACCAATAACCCCCCACTACTAAACCCAGAACCAGTAGACCTTGTCTAGGTGTGTAGTGACCAATAACCCCCCACTACTAAACCCAGAACCAGTAGACCTTGTCTAGGTGTGTAGTGACCAATAACCCCCCACTACTAAACCCAGAACCAGTAGACCTTGTCTAGGGTGTGTAGTGACCAATAACCCCCCACTACTAAACCCAGAACCAGTAGACCTTGTCTAGGTGTGTAGTGACCAATAACCCCCCACTACTAAACCCAGAACCAGTAGACCTTGTCTAGGTGTGTAGTGACCAAAACCCCCCACTACTAAACCCAGAACCAGTAGACCTTGTCTAGGGTGTAGTGACCAATAACCCCCCACTACTAAACCCAGAACCAGTAGACCTTGTCTAGGTGTGTAGTGACCAATAACCCCCCCCCCACTACTAAACCCAGAACCAGTAGACCTTGTCTAGGTGTGTAGTGACCAATAACCCCCACTACTAAACCCAGAACCAGTAGACCTTGTCTAGGTGTGTAGTGACCAATAACCCCCCACTACTAAACCCAGAACCAGTAGACCTTGTCTAGGTGTGTAGTGACCAATAACCCCCCACTACTAAACCCAGAACCAGTAGACCTTGTCTAGGTGTGACCAATAACCCCCCCACTACTAAACCCAGAACCAGTAGACCTTGTCTAGGTGTGTAGTGACCAATAACCCCCACTACTAAACCCAGAACCAGTAGACCTTGTCTAGGTGTGTAGTGACCAATAACCCCCCACTACTAAACCCAGAACCAGTAGACCTTGTCTAGGTGTGTAGTGACCAATAACCCCCCACTACTAAACCCAGAACCAGTAGACCTTGTCTAGGTGTGTAGTGACCAATAACCCCCCCACTACTAAACCCAGAACCAGTAGACCTTGTCTAGGTGTGTAGTGACCAATAACCAATAACCCCCCACTACTAAACCCAGAACCAGTAGACCTTGTCTAGGTGTGTAGTGACCAATAACCCCCCACTACTAAACCCAGAACCAGTAGACCTTGTCTAGGTGTGTAGTGACCAATAACCCCCCACTACTAAACCCAGAACCAGTAGACCTTGTCTAGGTGTGTAGTGACCAATAACCCCCCACTACTAAACCCAGAACCAGTAGACCTTGTCTAGGTGTGTAGTGACCAATAACCCCCCACTACTAAACCCAGAACCAGTAGACCTTGTCTAGGTGTGACCAATAACCCCCACTACTAAACCCAGAACCAGTAGACCTTGTCTAGGTGTGTAGTGACCAATAACCCCCCACTACTAAACCCAGAACCAGTAGACCTTGTCTAGGTGTGACCAATAACCCCCCACTACTAAACCCAGAACCAGTAGACCTTGTCCCCAGTGACAATAAACTAAACCCAGAACCAGTAGACCTTGTCTAGGTGTGTAGTGACCAATAACCCCCCACTACTAAACCCAGAACCAGTAGACCTTGTCTAGGTGTGTAGTGACCAATAACCCCCCACTACTAAACCCAGAACCAGTAGACCTTGTCTAGGTGTGTAGTGACCAATAACCCCCACTACTAAACCCAGAACCAGTAGACCTTGTCTAGGTGTAGTGACCAATAACCCCCACTACTAAACCCAGAACCAGTAGACCTTGTCTAGGTGTGTAGTGACCAATAACCCCCCACTACTAAACCCAGAACCAGTAGACCTTGTCTAGGTGTGTAGTGACCAATAACCCCCACTACTAAACCCAGAACCAGTAGACCTTGTCTAGGTGTGTAGTGACCAATAACCCCCCACTACTAAACCCAGAACCAGTAGACCTTGTCTAGGTGTGTAGTGACCAATAACCCCCCACTACTAAACCCAGAACCAGTAGACCTTGTCTAGTAGTGTGTAGTGACCAATAACCCCCACTACTAAACCCAGAACCAGTAGACCTTGTCTAGGTGTAGTGACCAATAACCCCCACTACTAAACCCAGAACCAGTAGACCTTGTCTAGGTGTGTAGTGACCAATAACCCCCCACTACTAAACCCAGAACCAGTAGACCTTGTCTAGGTGTGTAGTGACCAATAACCCCCCACTACTAAACCCAGAACCAGTAGACCTTGTCTAGGTGTGTAGTGACCAATAACCCCCCACTACTAAACCCAGAACCAGTAGACCTTGTCTAGGTGTGTAGTGACCAATAACCCCCCACTACTAAACCCAGAACCAGTAGACCTTGTCTAGGTGTGTAGTGACCAATAACCCCCACTACTAAACCCAGAACCAGTAGACCTTGTCTAGGTGTGTAGTGACCAATAACCCCCCACTACTAAACCCAGAACCAGTAGACCTTGTCTAGGTGTGTAGTGACCAATAACCCCCCACTACTAAACCCAGAACCAGTAGACCTTGTCTAGGTGTGTAGTGACCAATAACCCCCCACTACTAAACCCAGAACCAGTAGACCTTGTCTAGGTGTGTAGTGACCAATAACCCCCAGAACCTACTAAACCCAGAACCAGTAGACCTTGTCTAGGTGTGTAGTGACCAATAACCCCCCACTACTAAACCCAGAACCAGTAGACCTTGTCTAGGTGTGTAGTGACCAATAACCCCCCACTACTAAACCCAGAACCAGTAGACCTTGTCTAGGTGTGTAGTGACCAATAACCCCCACTACTAAACCCAGAACCAGTAGACCTTGTCTAGGTGTGTAGTGACCAATAACCCCCCACTACTAAACCCAGAACCAGTAGACCTTGTCTAGGTGTGTAGTGACCAATAACCCCCCACTACTAAACCCAGAACCAGTAGACCTTGTCTAGGTGTGTAGTGACCAATAACCCCCCACTACTAAACCCAGAACCAGTAGACCTTGTCTAGGTGTGTAGTGACCAATAACCCCCCACTACTAAACCCAGAACCAGTAGACCTTGTCTAGGTGTGTAGTGACCAATAACCCCCACTACTAAACCCAGAACCAGTAGACCTTGTCTAGGTGTGTAGTGACCAATAACCCCCCACCCCACTACTAAACCCAGAACCAGTAGACCTTGTCTAGGTGTGTAGTGACCAATAACCCCCCACTACTAAACCCAGAACCAGTAGACCTTGTCTAGGTGTGTAGTGACCAATAACCCCCCACTACTAAACCCAGAACCAGTAGACCTTGTCTAGGTGTGTAGTGACCAATAACCCCCCACTACTAAACCCAGAACCAGTAGACCTTGTCTAGGTGTGTAGTGACCAATAACCCCCCACTACTAAACCCAGAACCAGTAGACCTTGTCTAGGTGTGACCAATAACCCCCCACTACTAAACCCAGAACCAGTAGACCTTGTCTAGGTGTGTAGTGACCAATAACCCCCCACTACTAAACCCAGAACCAGTAGACCTTGTCTAGGTGTGTAGTGACCAATAACCCCCCACTACTAAACCCAGAACCAGTAGACCTTGTCTAGGTGTGTGACCAATAACCCCCACTACTAAACCCAGAACCAGTAGACCTTGTCTAGGTGTGTAGTGACCAATAACCCCCCCACTACTAAACCCAGAACCAGTAGACCTTGTCTAGGTGTGACCAATAACCCCCCACTACTAAACCCAGAACCAGTAGACCTTGTCTAGGTGTGTAGTGACCAATAACCCCCCCACTACTAAACCCAGAACCAGTAGACCTTGTCTAGGTGTGACCAATAACCCCCCACTACTAAACCCAGAACCAGTAGACCTTGTCTAGGTGTGTAGTGACCAATAACCCCCACTACTAAACCCAGAACCAGTAGACCTTGTCTAGGTGTGTAGTGACCAATAACCCCCCACTACTAAACCCAGAACCAGTAGACCTTGTCTAGGTGTGTGACCAATAACCCCCACTACTAAACCCAGAACCAGTAGACCTTGTCTAGGTGTGTAGTGACCAATAACCCCCCACTACTAAACCCAGAACCAGTAGACCTTGTCTAGGTGTGACCAATAACCCCCACTACTAAACCCAGAACCAGTAGACCTTGTCTAGGTGTGTAGTGACCAATAACCCCCCACTACTAAACCCAGAACCAGTAGACCTTGTCTAGGTGTGTAGTGACCAATAACCCCCACTACTAAACCCAGAACCAGTAGACCTTGTCTAGGTGTGTAGTGACCAATAACCCCCCACTACTAAACCCAGAACCAGTAGACCCTAGGTGTGTTGTCTAAACCCAGAACCAGTAGACCTTGTAGGTGTGTAGTGACCAATAACCCCCCACTACTAAACCCAGAACCAGTAGACCTTGTCTAGGTGTGTAGTGACCAATAACCCCCCACTACTAAACCCAGAACCAGTAGACCTTGTCTAGGTGTGTAGTGACCAATAACCCCCCACTACTAAACCCAGAACCAGTAGACCTTGTCTAGGTGTGTAGTGACCAATAACCCCCCACTACTAAACCCAGAACCAGTAGACCTTGTCTAGGTGTGTAGTGACCAATAACCCCCCACTACTAAACCCAGAACCAGTAGACCTTGTCTAGGTGTGTAGTGACCAATAACCCCCCACTACTAAACCCAGAACCAGTAGACCTTGTCTAGTGTGTGACCAATAACCCCCACTACTAAACCCAGAACCAGTAGACCTTGTCTAGGTGTGTAGTGACCAATAACCCCCCACTACTAAACCCAGAACCAGTAGACCTTAAACCCAGAACCAGTAGACCTTGTCTAGGTGTGTGACCAATAACCCCCCACTACTAAACCCAGAACCAGTAGACCTTGTCTAGGTGTGTAGTGACCAATAACCCCCCACTACTAAACCCAGAACCAGTAGACCTTGTCTAGGTGTGACCAATAACCCCCCACTACTAAACCCAGAACCAGTAGACCTTGTCTAGGTGTGTAGTGACCAATAACCCCCACTACTAAACCCAGAACCAGTAGACCTTGTCTAGGTGTGTGACCAATAACCCCCCACTACTAAACCCAGAACCAGTAGACCTTGTCTAGGTGTGTAGTGACCAATAACCCCCCACTACTAAACCCAGAACCAGTAGACCTTGTCTAGGTGTGTAGTGACCAATAACCCCCACTACTAAACCCAGAACCAGTAGACCTTGTCTAGGTGTGTAGTGACCAATAACCCCCCACTACTAAACCCAGAACCAGTAGACCTTGTCTAGTGTGTAGTGACCAATAACCCCCCACTACTAAACCCAGAACCAGTAGACCTTGTCTAGGTGTGTAGTGACCAATAACCCCCCACTACTAAACCCAGAACCAGTAGACCTTGTCTAGGTGTGACCAATAACCCCCACTACTAAACCCAGAACCAGTAGACCTTGTCTAGGTGTGTAGTGACCAATAACCCCCCACTACTAAACCCAGAACCAGTAGACCTTGTCTAGGTGTGTAGTGACCAATAACCCCCCACTACTAAACCCAGAACCAGTAGACCTTGTCTAGGTGTGTAGACCTTGTCTAGGTGTGTAGTGACCAATAACCCCCCACTACTAAACCCAGAACCAGTAGACCTTGTCTAGGTGTGTAGTGACCAATAACCCCCCACTACTAAACCCAGAACCAGTAGACCTTGTCTAGGTGTGTAGTGACCAATAACCCCCCACTACTAAACCCAGAACCAGTAGACCTTGTCTAGGTGTGTAGTGACCAATAACCCCCCACTACTAAACCCAGAACCAGTAGACCTTGTCTAGGTGTGTAGTGACCAATAACCCCCCACTACTAAACCCAGAACCAGTAGACCTTGTCTAGGTGTGTAGTGACCAATAACCCCCCACTACTAAACCCAGAACCAGTAGACCTTGTCTAGGTGTGTAGTGACCAATAACCCCCACTACTAAACCCAGAACCAGTAGACCTTGTCTAGGTGTGACCAATAACCCCCCACTACTAAACCCAGAACCAGTAGACCTTGTCTAGGTGTGTAGTGACCAATAACCCCCCACTACTAAACCCAGAACCAGTAGACCTTGTCTAGGTGTGTAGTGACCAATAACCCCCACTACTAAACCCAGAACCAGTAGACCTTGTCTAGGTGTGACCAATAACCCCCACTACTAAACCCAGAACCAGTAGACCTTGTCTAGGTGTGTAGTGACCAATAACCCCCCACTACTAAACCCAGAACCAGTAGACCTTGTCTAGGTGTGTAGTGACCAATAACCCCCCACTACTAAACCCAGAACCAGTAGACCTTGTCTAGGTGTGTAGTGACCAATAACCCCCACTACTAAACCCAGAACCAGTAGACCTTGTCTAGGTGTGTAGTGTCTAAACCCAGAACCAGTAGACCTTGTCTAGGTGTGACCAATAACCCCCCACTACTAAACCCAGAACCAGTAGACCTTGTCTAGGTGTGTAGTGACCAATAACCCCCCACTACTAAACCCAGAACCAGTAGACCTTGTCTAGGTGTGACCAATAACCCCCCACTACTAAACCCAGAACCAGTAGACCTTGTCTAGGTGTGTAGTGACCAATAACCCCCACTACTAAACCCAGAACCAGTAGACCTTGTCTAGGTGTGTAGTGACCAATAACCCCCACTACTAAACCCAGAACCAGTAGACCTTGTCTAGGTGTGACCAATAACCCCCACTACTAAACCCAGAACCAGTAGACCTTGTCTAGGTGTGTAGTGACCAATAACCCCCCACTACTAAACCCAGAACCAGTAGACCTTGTCTAGGTGTGTAAACCCAGAACCAGTGACCTTGTCTAGGTGTGTAGTGAGAACCAATAACCCCCCACTACTAAACCCAGAACCAGTAGACCTTGTCTAGGTGTGTAGTGACCAATAACCCCCACTACTAAACCCAGAACCAGTAGACCTTGTCTAGGTGTGTAGTGACCAATAACCCCCACTACTAAACCCAGAACCAGTAGACCTTGTCTAGGTGTGTAGTGACCAATAACCCCCCACTACTAAACCCAGAACCAGTAGACCTTGTCTAGGTGTGACCAATAACCCCCCACTACTAAACCCAGAACCAGTAGACCTTGTCTAGGTGTGTAGTGACCAATAACCCCCCACTACTAAACCCAGAACCAGTAGACCTTGTCTAGGTGTGTAGTGACCAATAACCCCCACTACTAAACCCAGAACCAGTAGACCTTGTCTAGGTGTGTAGTGACCAATAACCCCCCACTACTAAACCCAGAACCAGTAGACCTTGTCTAGGTGTGTAGTGACCAATAACCCCCCACTACTAAACCCAGAACCAGTAGACCTTGTCTAGGTGTGTAGTGACCAATAACCCCCCACTACTAAACCCAGAACCAGTAGACCTTGTCTAGGGTGTGACCAATAACCCCCACTACTAAACCCAGAACCAGTAGACCTTGTCTAGGTGTGTAGTGACCAATAACCCCCCACTACTAAACCCAGAACCAGTAGACCTTGTCTAGGTGTGACCAATAACCCCCCACTACTAAACCCAGAACCAGTAGACCTTGTCTAGGTGTGTAGTGACCAATAACCCCCCACTACTAAACCCAGAACCAGTAGACCTTGTCTAGGTGTGACCAATAACCCCCACTACTAAACCCAGAACCAGTAGACCTTGTCTAGGTGTGTAGTGACCAATAACCCCCCACTACTAAACCCAGAACCAGTAGACCTTGTCTAGGTGTGTAGTGACCAATAACCCCCACTACTAAACCCAGAACCAGTAGACCTTGTCTAGGTGTGTAAACCCAGAACCAGTGACTTGTCTAGGTGTGTAGTGACCAACCCCCCACTACTAAACCCAGAACCAGTAGACCTTGTCTAGGTGTGTAGTGACCAATAACCCCCACTACTAAACCCAGAACCAGTAGACCTTGTCTAGGTGTGTAGTGACCAATAACCCCCCACTACTAAACCCAGAACCAGTAGACCTTGTCTAGGTGTGTAGTGACCAATAACCCCCACTACTAAACCCAGAACCAGTAGACCTTGTCTAGTAGTGTAGGTGTGTGACCAATAACCCCCACTACTAAACCCAGAACCAGTAGACCTTGTCTAGGTGTGTAGTGACCAATAACCCCCACTACTAAACCCAGAACCAGTAGACCTTGTCTAGGTGTGTAGTGACCAATAACCCCCCACTACTAAACCCAGAACCAGTAGACCTTGTCTAGGTGTGTAGTGACCAATAACCCCCACTACTAAACCCAGAACCAGTAGACCTTGTCTAGGTGTGTAGTGACCAATAACCCCCCACTACTAAACCCAGAACCAGTAGACCTTGTCTAGGTGTGTAGTGACCAATAACCCCCCACTACTAAACCCAGAACCAGTAGACCTTGTCTAGGGTGTGTAGTGACCAATAACCCCCCACTACTAAACCCAGAACCAGTAGACCTTGTCTAGGTGTGTAGTGACCAATAACCCCCACTACTAAACCCAGAACCAGTAGACCTTGTGTCTAAACCCAGAACCAGTAGACCTTGTAGGTGTGACCACTACTAAACCCAGAACCAGTAGACCTTGTCTATAACCCCCTACTAAACCCAGAACCAGTAGACCTTGTCTAGGTGTGTAGTGACCAATAACCCCCCACTACTAAACCCAGAACCAGTAGACCTTGTCTAGGTGTGACCAATAACCCCCACTACTAAACCCAGAACCAGTAGACCTTGTCTAGGTGTGTAGTGACCAATAACCCCCACTACTAAACCCAGAACCAGTAGACCTTGTCTAGGTGTGTAGTGACCAATAACCCCCCACTACTAAACCCAGAACCAGTAGACCTTGTCTAGGTGTGTAGTGACCAATAACCCCCCACTACTAAACCCAGAACCAGTAGACCTTGTCTAGGTGTGTAGTGACCAATAACCCCCCACTACTAAACCCAGAACCAGTAGACCTTGTCTAGGTGTGACCAATAACCCCCACTACTAAACCCAGAACCAGTAGACCTTGTCTAGGTGTGTAGTGACCAATAACCCCCACTACTAAACCCAGAACCAGTAGACCTTGTCTAGGTGTGTAGTGACCAATAACCCCCCACTACTAAACCCAGAACCAGTAGACCTTGTCTAGGTGTGTAGTGACCAATAACCCCCCACTACTAAACCCAGAACCAGTAGACCTTGTCTAGGTGTGTAGTGACCAATAACCCCCACTACTAAACCCAGACTACAGAACCAGTAGACCTTGTCTAGGTGTGTAGTGACCAATAACCCCCACTACTAAACCCAGAACCAGTAGACCTTGTCTAGGTGTGTAGTGACCAATAACCCCCACTACTAAACCCAGAACCAGTAGACCTTGTCTAGGTGTGTAGTGACCAATAACCCCCACTACTAAACCCAGAACCAGTAGACCTTGTCTAGGTGTGTAGTGACCAATAACCCCCCACTACTAAACCCAGAACCAGTAGACCTTGTCTAGGTGTGTAGTGACCAATAACCCCCCACTACTAAACCCAGAACCAGTAGACCTTGTCTAGGTGTGTAGTGACCAATAACCCCCCACTACTAAACCCAGAACCAGTAGACCTTGTCTAGGTGTGTAGTGACCAATAACCCCCCACTACTAAACCCAGAACCAGTAGACCTTGTCTAGGTGTGTAGTGACCAATAACCCCCCACTACTAAACCCAGAACCAGTAGACCTTGTCTAGGTGTGTAGTGACCAATAACCCCCCACTACTAAACCCAGAACCAGTAGACCTTGTCTAGGTGTGTAGTGACCAATAACCCCCCACTACTAAACCCAGAACCAGTAGACCTTGTCTAGGTGTGTAGTGACCAATAACCCCCCACTACTAAACCCAGAACCAGTAGACCTTGTCTAGGTGTGTAGTGACCAATAACCCCCCACTACTAAACCCAGAACCAGTAGACCTTGTCTAGGTGTGTAGTGACCAATAACCCCCACTACTAAACCCAGAACCAGTAGACCTTGTCTAGGTGTGTAGTGACCAATAACCCCCACACTACTGAACCCAGAACCAGTAGACCTTGTCTAGGTGTGACCAATAACCCCCCACTACTAAACCCAGAACCAGTAGACCTTGTCTAGGTGTGTAGTAAACCCAGAACCAGTAGACCTTGTCTAACCAATAACCCCCACTACTAAACCCAGAACCAGTAGACCTTGTCTAGGTGTGTAGTGACCAATAACCCCCCACTACTAAACCCAGAACCAGTAGACCTTGTCTAGGGTGTGTGACCAATAACCCCCCCACTACTAAACCCAGAACCAGTAGACCTTGTCTAGGTGTGTAGTGGCCAATAACCCCCCACTACTAAACCCAGAACCAGTAGACCTTGTCTAGGTGTGTAGTGACCAATAACCCCCCCACTACTAAACCCAGAACCAGTAGACCTTGTCTAGGTGTGTAGTGACCAATAACCCCCCACTACTAAACCCAGAACCAGTAGACCTTGTCTAGGTGTGTAGTGACCAATAACCCCCTCCACTACTAAACCCAGAACCAGTAGACCTTGTCTAGGTGTGACCAATAACCCCCCACTACTAAACCCAGAACCAGTAGACCTTGTCTAGGTGTGTAGTGACCAATAACCCCCCACTACTAAACCCAGAACCAGTAGACCTTGTCTAGGTGTGTAGTGACCAATAACCCCCACTACTAAACCCAGAACCAGTAGACCTTGTCTAGGTGTGTAGTGACCAATAACCCCCCACTACTAAACCCAGAACCAGTAGACCTTGTCTAGGTGTGTAGTGACCAATAACCCCCCACTACTAAACCCAGAACCAGTAGACCTTGTCTAGGTGTGTAGTGACCAATAACCCCCACTACTAAACCCAGAACCAGTAGACCTTGTCTAGGTGTGTAGTGACCAATAACCCCCCACTACTAAACCCAGAACCAGTAGACCTTGTCTAGGGTGACCAATAACCCCCCCACTACTAAACCCAGAACCAGTGACCAATAACCCCCCACTACTAAACCCAGAACCAGTAGACCTTGTCTAGGTGTGTAGTGACCAATAACCCCCCACTACTAAACCCAGAACCAGTAGACCTTGTCTAGGTGTGTAGTGACCAATAACCCCCACTACTAAACCCAGAACCAGTAGACCTTGTCTAGGTGTGTAGTGACCAATAACCCCCCACTACTAAACCCAGAACCAGTAGACCTTGTCTAGGTGTGACCAATAACCCCCCACTACTAAACCCAGAACCAGTGACCAATAACCCCCCACTACTAAACCCAGAACCAGTAGACCTTGTCTAGGTGTGTAGTGACCAATAACCCCCCCCACTACTAAACCCAGAACCAGTAGACCTTGTCTAGGTGTGTAGTGACCAATAACCCCCACTACTAAACCCAGAACCAGTAGACCTTGTCTAGGTGGTGTGACCAATAACCCCCCACTACTAAACCCAGAACCAGTAGACCTTGTCTAGGTGTGTAGTGACCAATAACCCCCACTACTAAACCCAGAACCAGTAGACCTTGTCTAGGTGTGTAGTGACCAATAACCCCCCACTACTAAACCCAGAACCAGTAGACCTTGTCTAGGTGTGTAGTGACCAATAACCCCCCACTACTAAACCCAGAACCAGTAGACCTTGTCTAGGTGTGTGTGACCAATAACCCCCCACTACTAAACCCAGAACCAGTAGACCTTGTCTAGGTGTGACCAGTGACCACCCCCACTACTAAACCCAGAACCAGTAGACCTTGTCTAGGTGTGTAGTGACCAATAACCCCCCACTACTAAACCCAGAACCAGTAGACCTTGTCTAGGTGTGTAGTGACCAATAACCCCCACTACTAAACCCAGAACCAGTAGACCTTGTCTAGGTGTGTAGTGACCAATAACCCCCACTACTAAACCCAGAACCAGTAGACCTTGTCTAGGTGTGTAGTGACCAATAACCCCCACTACTAAACCCAGAACCAGTAGACCTTGTCTAGGTGTAGTGACCAATAACCCCCCACTACTAAACCCAGAACCAGTAGACCTTGTCTAGGTGGTGTGACCAATAACCCCCCACTACTAAACCCAGAACCAGTAGACCTTGTCTAGGTGTGTAGTGACCAATAACCCCCACTACTAAACCCAGAACCAGTAGACCTTGTCTAGGTGTGACCAATAACCCCCACTACTAAACCCAGAACCAGTAGACCTTGTCTAGGTGTGTAGTGACCAATAACCCCCCACTACTAAACCCAGAACCAGTAGACCTTGTCTAGGTGTGACCAATAACCCCCCACTACTAAACCCAGAACCAGTAGACCTTGTCTAGGTGTGTAGTGACCAATAACCCCCCACTACTAAACCCAGAACCAGTAGACCTTGTCTAGGTGTGTGTGACCAATAACCCCCACTACTAAACCCAGAACCAGTAGACCTTGTCTAGGTGTGTAGTGACCAATAACCCCCCACTACTAAACCCAGAACCAGTAGACCTTGTCTAGGTGTGACCAATAACCCCCCACTACTAAACCCAGAACCAGTAGACCTTGTCTAGGTGTGTAGTGACCAATAAACCCCCCACTACTAAACCCAGAACCAGTAGACCTTGTCTAGGTGTGTAGTGACCAATAACCCCCCACTACTAAACCCAGAACCAGTAGACCTTGTCTAGGTGTGTAGTGACCAATAACCCCCCACTACTAAACCCAGAACCAGTAGACCTTGTCTAGGTGTGACCAATAACCCCCCACTACTAAACCCAGAACCAGTAGACCTTGTCTAGGTGTGTAGTGACCAATAACCCCCCACTACTAAACCCAGAACCAGTAGACCTTGTCTAGGTGTGTAGTGACCAATAACCCCCCACTACTAAACCCAGAACCAGTAGACCTTGTCTAGGTGTGTAGTGACCAATAACCCCCCCACTACTAAACCCAGAACCAGTAGACCTTGTCTAGGTGTGACCAATAACCCCCCACTACTAAACCCAGAACCAGTAGACCTTGTCTAGGTGGTGTGACCAATAACCCCCCACTACTAAACCCAGAACCAGTAGACCTTGTCTAGGTGTGTAGTGACCAATAACCCCCACTACTAAACCCAGAACCAGTAGACCTTGTCTAGGTGTGTAGTGACCAATAACCCCCACTCTAAACCCAGAACCAGTAGACCTTGTCTAGGTGTGACCAATAACCCCCACTACTAAACCCAGAACCAGTAGACCTTGTCTAGGTGTGTGTGACCAATAACCCCCACTACTAAACCCAGAACCAGTAGACCTTGTCTAGGTGTGTAGTGACCAATAACCCCCCACTACTAAACCCAGAACCAGTAGACCTTGTCTAGGTGTGTAGTGACCAATAACCCCCCACTACTAAACCCAGAACCAGTAGACCTTGTCTAGGTGTGTAGTGACCAATAACCCCCCACTACTAAACCCAGAACCAGTAGACCTTGTCTAGGTGTGTAGTGACCAATAACCCCCCACTACTAAACCCAGAACCAGTAGACCTTGTCTAGGTGTGTAGTGACCAATAACCCCCACTACTAAACCCAGAACCAGTAGACCTTGTCTAGGTGTGACCAATAACCCCCACTACTAAACCCAGAACCAGTAGACCTTGTCTAGTGTAGTGACCAATAACCCCACTACTAAACCCAGAACCAGTAGACCTTGTAGTGACCAATAACCCCCCACTACTAAACCCAGAACCAGTAGACCTTGTCTAGGTGTGTAGTGACCAATAACCCCCCCACTACTAAACCCAGAACCAGTAGACTTAACAAACAGTCCTTTCTCTCTCTTTTCTCATCCCTCACCCCCCTCCACCACTGTGTGTGTGTGTGTTTGTGTGTTTGTGTGTGTGTGTGTGTGTGTGTGTGTGTGTGTGTGTGTGTGTGTGTGTGTAGAAGCAGCTGTGGGGTGATGTTGGAGCTGTGAGTGGGGGAAAGATTGATAGTGAGGTTTGGAAGGTAAGTATCTCTCCTCTAGACTCTGTCTGGGTTCAGGGTTCTATCTGTCTGTTCAGGGTTCTATCTGTCTGGGTTCAGGGTTCTATCTCTCTGGGTTCAGGGTTCTATCTGTCTGGGTTCAGGGTTCTATCTGTCTGGGTTCAGGGTTCTATCTGTTTGAGTTCAGGGTTCTATCTGTCTGAGTTCAGGGTTCTATCTGTCTGGGTTCAGGGTTCTCTCTGTCTGGGTTCAGGGTTCTATCTGTCTGGGTTCAGGGTTCTATCTGTCTGGGTTCAGGGTTCTCTCTGTCTGGGTTCAGGGTTCTATATGTCTGGGTTCAGGGTTCTATCTCTCTGGGTTCAGGGTTCTATCTGTCTGGGTTCAGGGTTATATCTGTCTGGGTTCAGGGTTCTATCTCTCTGGGTTCAGGGTTCTATCTGTCTGGGTTCAGGGTTCTATCTGTCTGGGTTCAGGGTTCTATCTGTTTGAGTTCAGGGTTCTATCTGTCTGAGTTCAGGGTTCTATCTGTCTGGGTTCAGGGTTATATCTGTCTGAGTTCAGGGTTCTATCTGTCTGGGTTCAGGGTTCTATCTGTCTGGGTTCAGGGTTCTATCTGTCTGGGTTCAGGGTTCTATCTGTCTGGGTTCAGGGTTCTATCTGTCTGAGTTCAGGTTTCTATCTGTCTGGGTTTAGGGTTCTATATGTCTATCTGTCTGTCTGGCTAGTTGGCTGGCTGTCTGTCTCTGTCTGATGATGTAATGAGTGAGCATGATGTCATATCTGTGCACCAGGACCTGCAGGCGGCCACGGTGAACCCTGACCCCAGCTTGAAGGAGTTTGAGGGAGCTACGCTCAGATATGCATCGCTACGGTAACACACACACACACAGACAGACAGACAGACAGACAGACAGACAGACACAGACAGACAGACAGACAGACAGACAGACAGACAGACAGACAGATAGACAGACAGACAGACCTCTATAAAAGGTGATATTGTTGCGTACCCAAAGGCAGGAGGAAACTGCGAGCCACACAGTCACAGGTTCTTATTCTTCTGCCCCCCCCCCCCAGGATCCCTCTCCCACTGGAAGAGGAGGAGTCTAACAGTGACCCTGAGGCCAAGGTGAGAGGCCCACCACGTGTGTCCTCTGTCTGTGTGTGTATCCCTGTTGTTGTGATGCTGTGTGTGGAGAGAGAGAGAGAGAGAGGGTTGTCAGTGTGGGCTGTCTGAGAGCTGTACAACACTGCCCCTCTGTGGACAGACTGAGAACTGTACTGCTGCTATGATCTATAGGTCTCTCTCTCCCTGTCTGTCTGTCTGTCTGTCTGTCTGTCTGTCTGTCTGTCTGTCTGTCTGTCTGTCTGTCTGTCTGTCTGTCTGTCTGTCTGTCTCTCTCTCTCTGTCTGTTTCTCTCTTTCTTGTCAGTCTGTGAGGTCAAATTAATAGTTGATGAATAGACTACTGAGAATGAGCCTCCCTCTCCCCCTCCTTCTCTCCCTCCCCCTCCTTCTCTCCCTCCTCTCTTGGTGTGTTCAGTCAAAGGTTATGTAGAGTTCAGTCTGTCTACCTCTTCCATTAGAATCACCCCTCCATCCCTCCACCCTTCCATCCCTCCATCCTTCCATCCCTCCATCCCTCCATCCCTCATCCCTCCATCCTTCCATCCCTCCATCCCTCCATCCTTCCATCCTTCCATCCCTCCATCCCTCCATCCTTCCATCCCTCCATCCCTCCATCCTTCCATCCCTCCATCCTTCCATCCCTCCACCCTTCCATCCTTCCATCCTTCCATCCCTCCATCCCTCCACCCTTCCATCCCTCCATCCTTCCATCCCTCATCCCTCCATCCTTCCATCCCTCATCCTCCACCCTTCCATCCCTCCACCCTTCCATCCCTCCATCCCTCCATCCCTCCATCCTTCCATCCCTCCATCCCTCCCCTTCCATCCCTCCACCCTTCCCCATCCCCTCCATCCCTCCATCCTTCCATCCTTCCATCCCTCCACCCTTCCATCATCCCCATCCCTCCATCCCTCCATCCCCCATCCTTCCATCCTCATCCCTCCATCCCTCCATCCCTCCATCCCTCATCCTCCATCCTCCATCCCTCCATCCATCCCTCCATCCATCCCTCCATCCCCCTCCATCCATCCCTCCATCCCTCCATCCCTCCATCCCCATCATCCCTCCATCCCCTCCATCCCATCCTCATCCCTCCATCCCTCCATCCTTCATCCCTCATCCCTCCATCCATCCTCCATCCTCCATCCCCATCCCTTCCATCCCTCCATCCCATCCTCCATCCTTCCATCCTCCATCCCTCCATCCCTCCATCCTTCCATCCCCATTCCATCCCTCCATCCTTCCATCCTTCCATCTCCATCCCATCCTTCCATCCCTCCATCCCCATCCCTCCATCCCTCCATCCTCCATCCTTCCATCCCTCCTCCATCCCTCCATCCCTCCATCCCTCCATCCCTCCATCCCTCCATCCTTCCTCCCCATCCCTCCATCCCTCCCTCCATCCCTCCATCCCTCCATCCCTCCCCATCCCTCCATCCCCTCCATCCTTCTCCATCCTTCCATCCCTCATCCCTCCATCCTCCATCCCTCCATTCCATCCCCTCCATCCTTCCACCCCTCCATCCCCTCCATCCCCTTCCATCCCTCCTCCATCCTTCCATCCCTCCATCCTTCCATCCTTCCATCCTTCCATCCCTCCATCCTTCCATCCTTCCATCCTTCCATCCTCCATCCCATCCATCCTTCCATCCTTCCATCCTTCCATCCCTCCATCCCTCCATCCCTCCATCTCCTCCATCCTTCCATCCCTCCATCCATCCTTCCATCCTTCCATCCTTCCATCCTTCCATCCCTCCATCCTTCCATCCTTCCACCCTTCCATCCCTCCATCCTTCCATCCTTCCATCCCTCCATCCCTCCATCCTTCCACCCTTCCATCCCTCCATCCCTCCATCCCTCCATCCTTCCATCCATTCCATCCCTCCATCCTTCCATCCCTCCATCCCTCCATCCCTTCCATCCTTCCATCCTTCCTCCCCTTCCATCCCTCCATCCCCTCCATCCTTCCATCCCTCCATCCCTCCATCCTTCCATCCTTCCATCCCTCCATCCCTCCATCCCTCCATCCTTCCATCCCTCCATCCTCCATCCTTCCATCCCTCCATCCCTCCATCCCTCCATCCTTCCATCCCTCCACCCTTCCATCCCTCCACCCTTCCATCCTTCCATCCCTCCATCATTCCTCCATCCCTCCATCCCTCCATCCCTCCATCCTTCCATCCCTCATCCCTCCATCCTTCCATCCTTCCATACCTCATCCCTCCATCCCTCCATCCCTCCACCCTTCCATACCTCATCCCTCCATCCCTCCATCCCTCCATCCCTCCATCCTTCCATCCCCTCCATCCCTCCATCCCTCCATCATCCTCCACCCTTCCATCCCTCATCCCTCCATCCTTCCATCCCTTCCATCCCTCCATCCTTCCATCCCTCATCCTTTCATCCCTCATCCTTCCATCCCTCCACCCTTCCATCCCTCATCCTTCCATCCCTCATCCTTCCATCCCTCCACCCTTCCATCCTTCCATCCTTCCACCCTTCCATCCCTCCACCCTTCCATCCCTCCATCCCTCCATCCTTCCATCCCTCCATCCCCCCATCCTTCCATCCTTCCATCCCTCCATCCCTCCACCCTTCCATCCCTCCATCCCTCCATCCCTCCACCCTTCCATCCCTCCATCCTTCCATCCCTCATCCTTTCATCCCTCATCCTTCCATCCCTCCACCCTTCCATCCCTCATCCTTCCATCCCTCATCCTTCCATCCCTCATCCTTCCATCCCTCCACCCTTCCATCCTTCCATCCTTCCACCTTTCCATCCTTCCATCCCTCCATCCCTCCACCCTTCCATCCCTCATCCCTCCATCCTTCCATCCTTCCATCCTTCCATCCCTCCATCCCTCCATCCTTCCATCCCTCCATCCCCCCATCCTTCCATCCTTCCATCCCTCCATCCCTCCATCCCTCCACCCTTCCATCCCTCCATCCCTCCATCCCTCCACCCTTCCATCCCTCCATCCTTCCATCCTTCCACCTTACCATACAATCTAATAATTGTGTGTGTATGTGTAACCTGCGTCTGTGTGTGTGTGTGTGTGTGTGTGTGTGTGTGTGTGTAGTGTTTTGCGGTGCAGTCTCTGGGTTGGGTAGAGATGGCAGAAGAGGACCTGTCGCCAGGGAAGAGTAGCGTTGCCGTTAACAACTGTATCCGACAGCTATCCTACTGCAAGAGCAACATCAGAGATACGGTCGGCATCTGGGGAGAGGTGAGAGAGAGAGAGTGAGTGAGTGAGTGAGTGAGTGAGTGAGCAGGAGATAAGGATGGAAGGAAGAAAGAGGAGGAGATAAGGATGGAAGGAAGAAAGAGGAGGAGATAAGGATGGAAGGAAGAAAGAGGAGGAGATAAGGATGGAAGGAAGAAAGAGGAGGAGATAAGGATGGAAGGAAAAAAGAGGAGGAGATAAGGATGGAAGGAAGAAAGAGGAGGAGATAAGGATGGAGGAAGAAAGAGGAGGAGATAAGGATGGAGGAAGAAAGAGGAGGAGATAAGGATGGAGGAAGAAAGAGGAGGAGATAAGGATGGAGGAAGAAAGAGGAGGAGATAAGGATGGAGGAAGAAAGAGGAGGAGATAAGGAAGAAAGAGGAGGAGATAAGGATGGAAGGAAGAAAGAGGAGGAGATAAGGATGGAGGAAGAAAGAGGAGGAGATAAGGATGGAAGGAAGAAAGAGGAGGAGATAAGGATGGAGGAAGAAAGAGGAGGAGATAAGGATGGAAGGAAGAAAGAGGAGGAGATAAGGATGGAGGAAGAAGAGGAAAGATGGAAGGAGGAGATAAGGATGGAAGGAAGAAAGAGGAGGAGATAAGGATGGAGGAAGAAAGAGGAGGAGATAAGGATGGAGGAAGAAAGAGGAGGAGATAAGGATGGAAGGAAGAAAGAGGAGGAGATAAGGATGGAGGAAGAAAGAGGAGGAGATAAGGATGGAAGGAAGAAAGAGGAGGAGATAAGGAAGAAAGAGGAGGAGATAAGGATGGAAGGAAGAAAGAGGAGGAGATAAGGATGGAGGATGGAGGAAGAAAAGGAGGAGATAAGGATGGAAGGAAGAGGAGGAGATAGGATGGAAGAAGGAGGAGATAAGGAAGAAAGAGGAGGAGATAAGGATGGAAGGAAGAAAGAGGAGGAGATAAGGAAGAAAGAGGAGGAGATAAGGATGGAAGGAAGAAAGAGGAGGAGATAAGGAAGAAAGAGGAGGAGATAAGGATGGAAGGAAGAAAGAGGAGGAGATAAGGGAAGAGGAGGAGATAAGGAGGAGGAGAAAAGGATGGAAGGAAGAAAGAGGAGGAGATAAGGATGGAAGGAAGAAAGAGGAGGATATAAGAGAGGATAAGAGAGGGAGAGATGTGCTATATAGTAAAACATAAAGAAAAACCCTTGAATGAGTAGGTGTGTCTCTCAAACTTCTGACTGGTACTTTAATCTACGGCCATTCAGCCCAATATCAAGGATTAATGTGTGTGTGTGTGTGTGTGTGTGTGTGTGTGTGTGTGTGTGTGTGTGTGTGTGTGTGTGTGTGTGTGTGTGTGTGTGTGTGTGCGTGCAGGGTCAGGACATGTATCTGGTTCTGGTGAACAACATGTTGAACCTGGTTGATCCTACGGACCGTTGTCTTGGCAACGTGCTTCATTCTCAGCCAATAGCAAGCATTCGTGTCTGGGGGGTCGGCCGTGACAATGTCAGGTGAGTCACCATGACGACACACACACACACACACACACACACACACACACACACACACACACACACACACACACACACACACACACACACACAGTGAAAGGTCAGAATGATTGATTGGGAGAGGGGGATGACCGGAAAGAGGAGAAGAGGAGTGATTGATTGATGAAAGATTACCCAAGTAACCTTGGGACTAAACAGCTCCCTCTGCAACTGGATCCTGGACTTCCTGACGGGCCGCCCCCTCAACACGGAGGCCCCTCAGGGGTACGTGTTCAGTCCCCTCCTGTACTCCCTGTTCACTCATGACTGCACGACTCCAACACCATCACCGACAACGATGAGACGGCCTATAGGGAGACCTGGCCGTGTGATGCCAGGACAACAACCTCTCCCTCAATGTGATCAAGACAAAGGAGCTGATCACAGGAAAAGGCGGGCCGAACAGGCCCCCATTAACATCGACGGGGGGTATTGTGTGGTAGTAGATGTAATCCTTGTTCCCTAGCAGGAGGTCTTGCTGAGATTTTGTGTTTTTCTCTCCTCCTCCTCCTCTCCTCGTCTCCTCTCCTCCTCTCCTCATCTCCTCTACTCCTCTCATCGTCTCCTCTCCTCTCACCTCCTCTCCTCTATTCCTCTCCTCCTACTCCTCTGCTCATCTCCTCTCCTCCTCTCCTCCTCTCTTCCACCTCCTCTCCTCTCCTCTTCTCCTCTCCTCTCCTCTGCTCATCTCCTCTCCTCCTCTCCTCCTCTCTTCCACCTCCTCTCTCCTCTCCTCTTCTCCCTCATCTCCTTTCCCCACCTCTCTTTAACTCTCCTCTCCTCCTTGCTTCCCTGGACTCAGAGAGAGGTAAACATGTTCTTTTTCTTTTCCTTCTCCTCCTCTCCTTCATCTCCTCTCTCTCCTCTCCTCCCTCTCTCTCCTCTCCTCTCCTCTCTCTCCTCTCCTCTCCTCTCCTCTCCTCTCCTCTCCTCTCTCTCCTCTCCTCTCCTCCTATCCCATATCCTTCTCCTCTCCTCCTCTCCCTATCCTCTCTCTCCTCCTCTCCCTATCCTTCTCCTCTCCTCCTATCCCATATCCTTCTCCTCTCCTCCTCTCCCCTATCCTTCTCCTCTCTCTCCCCTATCCTTCTCCTCTCCTCCTATCCCATATCCTTCTCCTCTTCTCCTCTCTCCCTATCCTTCTCCTCTTCTCCTCTCTCCCTATCCTTCTCCTCTCCTCTCCCCTATCCTTCTCCTCCTATCCCATATCCTTCTCCTCCTCTCCTCCTCCTATCCCCTATCCTTCTCCTCTCCTCTCCCCTATCCTTCTCCTCTCCTCCTATCCCATATCCTTCTCCTCTTCTCCTCTCTCCCTATCCTTCTCCTCTTCTCCTCTCTCCCTATCCTTCTCCTCTCCTCTCCCCTATCCTTCTCCTCCTATCCCATATCCTTCTCCTCCTCTCCTCCTCCTATCCCCTATCCTTCTCCTCCTCTCCTTTCATCCCTCAATCCACCTCTCCTCTCCTCTCCTCTCCTCTGGTTATTGTTTAATTTCCTCAGCCTTACTGTCAAGGTGTTTACCAGTTGTTAACCCTCTCCTCCTCTGTTAACCCTCTCCTCTCCTCCTCTGTTAACCCTCTCCTCCTCTGTTAACCCTCTCCTCCTCTGTTAACCCTCTCCTCTCCTCCTCTGTTAACCCTCTCCTCTCCTCCTCTGTTAACCCTCTCCTCTCCTCCTCTGTTAACCCTCTCCTCCTCTGTTAACCCTCTCCTCTCCTCCTCTGTTAACCCTCTCCTCTCCTCCTCTGTTAACCCTCTCCTCTCCTCCTCTGTTAACCCTCCCTCTCCTCCTCTGTTAACCCTCTCTTCTCCTCCTCTGTTAACCCTCTCCTCTCCTCCTCTGTTAACCCTCTCCTCTCCTCCTCTGTTAACCCTCTCCTCTCCTCCTCTGTTAACCCTCTCCTCTCCTCCTCTGTTAACCCTCTCCTCTCCTCCTCTGTTAACCCTCTCCTCCTCTGTTAACCTCTCCTCTTCTCCTCTGTTAACCCTCTCCTCCTCTGTTAACCATCTCCTCTCCTCCTCTGTTAACCCTCTCCTCTCCTCCTCTGTTAACCCTCTCCTCTCCTCCTCTGTTAACCCTCTCCTCTCCTCCTCTGTTAACCCTCTCCTCTCCTCCTCTGTTAACCCTCTCCTCTCCTCCTCTGTTAACCCTCTCCTCCTCTGTTAACCCTCTCCTCTCCTCCTCTGTTAACCCTCTCCTCTCCTCCTCTGTTAACCCTCTCCTCTCCTCCTCTGTTAACCCTCTCCTCCTCTGTTAACCCTCTCCTCTCCTCCTCTGTTAACCCTCTCCTCTCCTCCTCTGTTAACCCTCTCCTCCTCTGTTAACCCTCTCCTCCTCTGTTAACCCTCTCCTCTCCTCCTCTGTTAACCCTCTCCTCTCCTCCTCTGTTAACCCTCTCCTCTCCTCCTCTGTTAACCCTCTCCTCTCCTCCTCTGTTAACCATCTCCTCTCCTCCTCTGTTAACCCTCTCCTCTCCTCCTCTGTTAACCCTCTCCTCTCCTCCTCTGTTAACCCTCTCCTCTCCTCCTCTGTTAACCCTCTCCTCTCCTCTGTTAACCCTCTCCTCTCCTCCTCTGTTAACCCTCTCCTCTCCTCCTCTGTTAACCCTCTCCTCTCCTCCTCTGTTAACCCTCTCCTCTCTCCTCCTCTGTTAACCCCCTCTCTCCTCTGTTAACCCTCTCTCCTCTCCTCCTCTGTTAACCCTCTCCTCTCCTCTGTTAACCCTCTCCTCTCTCCTCTGTTAACCCTCTCCTCTCCTCCTCTGTTAACCTCTCCTCTCCTCCTCTGTTAACCCTCTCCTCTCCTCCTCTGTTAACCCTCTCCTCTCCTCCTCTGTTAACCCTCTCCTCTCCTCTGTTAACCCTCTCCTCCTCTGTTAACCCTCTCCTCTCCTCTGTTAACCCTCTCCTCTCCTCCTCTGTTAACCCTCTCCTCTCCTCCTCTGTTAACCCTCTCCTCTCCTCCTCTGTTAACCCTCTCTCTCTCCTCCTCTGTTAACCCCTCTCTCTCCTCTGTTAACCCTCTCCTCTCCTCCTCTGTTAACCCTCTCCTCTCCTCCTCTGTTAACCCTCTCCTCTCCTCCTCTGTTAACCCTCTCCTCTCCTCCTCTGTTAACCCTCTCCTCTCCTCCTCTGTTAACCCTCTCCTCCTCTGTTAACCCTCTCCTCTCCTCCTCTGTTAACCCTCTCCTCCTCTGTTAACCCTCTCCTCCTCTGTTAACCCTCTCCTCTCCTCCTCTGTTAACCCTCTCCTCTCCTCCTCTGTTAACCCTCTCCTCCTCTGTTAACCCTCTCCTCTCCTCCTCTGTTAACCTCTCTCTCCTCCTCTGTTAACCCTCTCCTCTCCTCCTCTGTTAACCCTCTCCTCTCCTCCTCTGTTAACCTCTCTCCTCCTCTGTTAACCCTCTCCTCTCCTCCTCTGTTAACCCTCTCCTCTCCTCCTCTGTAACCCATCTCTCTCCTCCTCTGTTAACCCTCTCCTCCTCTGTTAACCCTCTCCTCTCCTCCTCTGTTAACCATCTCTTCCTCCTCTGTTAACCCTCTCCTCTCCTCTGTTAACCCTCTCCTCTCCTCCTCTGTTAACCCTCTCCTCTCCTCCTCTGTTAACCCTCTCCTCTCCTCCTCTGTTAACCATCTCCTCTCCTCCTCTGTTAACCCTCTCCTCTCCTCCTCTGCTAACCCTTTCCTCTCCTCCTCTGTTAACCCTCTCCTCTCCTCCTCTGTTAACCCTCTCCTCTCCTCCTCTGTTAACCCTCTCCTCTCCTCCTCTGTTAACCCTCTCCTCTCCTCCTCTGTTAACCCTCTCCTCTCCTCTCCTCTGTTAACCCTCTCCTCCTCTGTTAACCCTCTCCTCCTCTGTTAACCCTCTCCTCCTCTGTTAACCCTCTCCTCCTCTGTTAACCCTCTCCTCTCCTCCTCTGTTAACCCTCTCCTCTCCTCCTCTGTTAACCCTCTCCTCCTCTGTTAACCCTCTCCTCTCCTCCTCTGTTAACCCTCTCCTCTCCTCCTCTGTTAACCCTCTCCTCTCCTCCTCTGTTAACCCTCTCCTCTCCTCCTCTGTTAACCCTCTCCTCCTCTGTTAACCCTCTCCTCTCCTCCTCTGTTAACCCTCTCCTCTCCTCCTCTGTTAACCCTCTCCTCTCCTCCTCTGTTAACCCTCTCCACTCCTCCTCTGTTAACCCTCTCCTCCTCTGTTAACCCTCTCCTCTCCTCCTCTGTTAACCATCTCCTCTCCTCCTCTGTTAACCCTCTCCTCCTCTGTTAACCCTCTCCTCTCCTCCTCTGTTAACCCTCTCCTCTCCTCCTCTGTTAACCCTCTCCTCTCCTCTCCTCTGTTAACCCTCTCCTCCTCTGTTAACCCTCTCCTCCTCTGTTAACCCTCTCCTCCTCTGTTAACCCTCTCTCTCCTCTGTTAACCCTTCTCTCTCTCCTCCTCTGTTAACCCTCTCTCCTCTCCTCCTCTGTTAACCCTCTCCTCCTCTGTTAACCCTCTCCTCTCCTCCTCTGTTAACCCTCTCCTCTCCTCCTCTGTTAACCCTCTCTCTCCTCCTCTGTTAACCCTCTCCTCTCCTCCTCTGTTAACCCTCTCCTCTCCTCCTCTGTTAACCCTCTCCTCTCCTCCTCTGTTAACCCTCTCCTCCTCTGTTAACCCTCTCCTCCTCTGTTAACCCTCTCCTCTCCTCCTCTGTTAACCCTCTCCTCTCCTCCTCTGTTAACCCTCTCCTCCTCTGTTAACCCTCTCCTCTCCTCCTCTGTTAACCCTCTCCTCTCCTCCTCTGTTAACCCTCTCCTCTCCTCCTCTGTTAACCCTCTCCTCCTCTGTTAACCCTCTCCTCTCCTCCTCTGTTAACCCTCTCCTCCTCTGTTAACCCTCTCCTCCTCTGTTAACCCTTTCCCTCTCCTCCTCTGTTAACCCTCTCCTCCCCAGGGACTTTGCGTACGTAGCGAGGGATAAGGACACCAGGATTCTGAAGTGTCATGTGTTCCGTTGTGACACTCCAGCTAAAGCCATCGCTACCAGCCTCCACCTCATCTGCTCTAGGGTGAGTAACCTACACCCTACTCCCTGTACCCTACTCCCTGTACCCTACACCCTATACCCTGTACCATAAAGCCATCGCTACCAGCCTCCACCTCATCTGCTCTAGGGTGAGTAACCTACACCCTACTCCCTGTACCCTATACCCTGTACCCTATACTATACACCCTGAACCCTATACCCTACACCCTGTACCCTACACTCTGTACCCTATACCCTGTACCCTAAAGCCATCGCTACCAGCCTCCACCTCATCTGCTCTAGGGTGAGTAACCTACACCCTACTCCCTGTACCCTATACCCTGTACCCTATACTATACACCCTGAACCCTATACCCTACACCCTGTACCCTACACTCTGTACCCTATACCCTGTACCCTAAAGCCATCGCTACCAGCCTCCACCTCATCTGCTCTAGGGTGAGTAACCTACACCCTACTCCTGTACCCTATACCCTGTACCCTATACTATACACCCTGAACCCTATACCCTACACCCTGTACCCTACACTCTGTACCCTATACCCTGTACCCTAAAGCCATCGCTACCAGCCTCCACCTCATCTGCTTTAGGGTGAGTAACATACACCCTACACCCTGTACCCTACACTCTGTACCCTACTCCATATACCCTACATCTGTACCCTATACCCTACACTCTGTACCCTATACCCTACACTCTGTACCCTATACCATATACCCTACTCGCTGTACCCTACTCCCTATACCCTATTCCCTGTACCCTACTTCCTATACCCTACACTCTGTACCCTATACCCTATACCCTACTCCGTGTACCCTATACCATGTAACCTATACCCTACACCCTGTACACTACACCATATACCCTATACCCTACTCCCTATACCATATACCCTACTCCCTGTACCCTATACCCTACTCCCTGTACCCTATACCCTACCCCCTGTACCCTATACCCTATACCCTACACCGTGTACCCTACACCCTGTACCCTACTCCCGGTACCCTATACCCTATTCCCTATACCCTATAGCTTATACCCTATACTCTACACCCTGTACCCTATACCGTATACCCTACACCGTGTACCCTACATCCTGTACCCTATACCCTACACCGTGTACCCTACACCCTGTACCCTATACCCTACACACTGTACCCTACATCCTATACCATATACAATATACTCGACACCCTGTACACTAGACCCTATACCCTATACCCTACTCCCTATACCCTACTCCCTGTACCCTATACCCTACACCGTGTACCCTACACCCGGTACCCTATACCCTGTACCCTATACCCTACACCCTGTACCCTAAACCCTGTACCCTGCACACTATACCCTACACCTTATACCCTTGACCCTATACCCTACACCCTGTACCCTACACCCTGTACCCTATACCCTACACCCTGTACCCTACACCCTGTATCCTACACCTTATACCCTACACCCTGTACCCTACACACTGTACCCTACACCTTATACCCTTGACCCTATACCCTACACCCTACACCCTGTACCCTATACCCTACACCCTACACACTATACCCTACACACTATACCCTATACCCTACACCCTGTACCCTACACACTGTACCCTACACCTTATACCCTTGACTCTATACCCTATATCCTGTACCCTACACCCTGTACCCTACACCCTGTACCCTACACACTGTACCCTACACCTTATACCCTACACCCTGTACCCTACACCCTGTACCCTACACCCTGTACCCTACACCTTATAACCTGAACCCTATACCCTACACCCTGTACCCTACACCCTGTACCCTATACCCTACTCTCTGTGACCTATACCCTGTACCCTATACTCTACACCATGTACCCTATACCCTACACCCTGTACCCTATACCCTCACCCTGTACCCGATACCCTACACACTGTACCCTACACCCTATACCATATACAATACACCCTACACCCTGTACCCTATACCCTGTACCCTACACCCCATACCCTGTACCCTACACCCTATACCCCGTACCCTACACCCTGTACCATACACCCTACACCCTGTACCCTGTACCCTACACTCTGTACCCTACCCCCATACCCTATACCCTATACCCTACACCTCATACCCTATACCCTATACCCTACACCTCATACCATGTACCCTATACCCTGTACCCTATACCCTGTACCCTACACCCCATACCCTGCATCCTGTACCCTATATAATTTACCCTGTACCCTACACCATATATAATTTACCCTATACCCTATACCATATATAATTTACCCTGTACCCTACACCATATATAATTTACCCTGTAACCTATACCCTATACCATATATAATTTACCCTGTACCCTATAGCCTATATCATTTACCCTGTACCCTATACCATATATAATTTACCCTGTACCCTATACCCTATACCATATATAATTTACCCTGTATCCTATACCATATATAATTTACCCTGTACCCTATACCATATATAATTTACCCTGTACCCTATACCATATATAATTTACCCTGTACCCTATACCATATATAATTTACCATGTACCCTACACCCTATACCATATATAATTTACCCTGTACCCTACACCCGATACCATATATAATTTACCCTGTACCATGTACCCTACACCCTATACCATATATAATTTACCCTCTACCCTGTACCCTATACCATATATAATTTACCCTGTACCCTATACCATATATAATTTACCCTGTACCCTATACCCTATACCATATATAATTTACCATATACCCTACTCCCTTTACCATACACACTCTACCCTACACCCTCTACCCTACACCCTGTACCCTACACCCTGTACCCTACAACCTATAACCTATATCCTATACCCTACAACCTATAACCTATATCCTATACCCTAAACCCTATACCCTACAACCTATGACCTACACTCTATACCCTACAACCTATAGCCTACACTCTATACCCTACAACCTATAACCTATACCCTAAACCCTATACCCTACAACCTATGACCTACACTCTATACCATACAACCTATAGCCTACACTCTGTACCCTACAACCTATAACCTATACCCTATACCCTAAACCCTTTAACCTACAACCTATGACCTACACTCTATACCCTACAACCTATAGCCTACACTCTATACCCTACAACCTATAGCCGACACCCTATACCCTACAACCTATAACCTATATCCTATACCCTACAACCTATAACCTATATCCTATACCCTATACCCTATACCCTAAACCCTATACCCTACCACCTATACCCTAAACCCTATACCCTACAACCTATAGCCTACACTCTATACCCTACAACCTATAACCTATATCCTATAACCTACAACCTATATCCTATATCCTAAACTCTATACCCTACAACCTATAACCTACACTTTATACCCTACAACCTATAACCTATCTCATATACCCTAAACCCTACACCCTACAACCTATAGCCTACACTCTACCCTACAACCTATAACCTATATCCTATACCCTATACCCTACAACCTATATCATATACCCTAAACCCTATACCCTACAACCGATACCCTACACCCTGTACCCTACACCCTGTACCCTACAACCTATAGCCTATATCCTATACCCTAAACCCTTCAACCTATACCCTACACCCTGTACCCTACACCCTACAACCTATATCCTATACCCTATACCCTACAACCTATATCATATACCCTAAACCCTATACCCTACAACCGATACCCTACACCCTGTACCCTACACCCTGTACCCTACAACCTATAGCCTATATCCTATACCCTAAACCCTTCAACCTATACCCTACACCCTGTACCCTACACCCTACAACCTATATCCTATACCCTATACCCTAAACCCTATACCCTACACCCTATCCCCTCACCCTCTACCCTACACCCTGTACCCTACACCCTGTACCCTACACCCTACAACCTATAACCTACACTCTATACCCTACAACCTATAACCTATCTCATATACCCTAAACCCTATACCCTACAACCTATAGCCTACACTCTACCCTACAACCTATAACCTATATCCTATACCATATACCCTACAACCTATAGCCTACACTCTACCCTACAACCTATAACCTATATCCTATACCATATACCCTACAACCTATAGCCTACACTCTATACCCTTCAACCTATAGCCTACACCCTATACCCTAAACCTATACCCTAAACTTTATACCCTACAACCTATAGCCTATACCCTACACGCGATACCCTACACGCTATACCCTTTACCACACTATAAAACCTATAGCCTACAGCCTAGGACACACTCTACACCCTATACCCTATACCCTACACTCTAAAACCTATACCCTACACCCTACATCCTATACCCTACACTTCTTGCGGTCAATTTGCAGTCTACAAATGATTTGTAATTATGTTCCGGCTAGTCCCTGTCTAGTGTCCTAGTCCCTGTCTAGTGTCCCTGTCTAGTGTCCTAGTCCCTGTCCCTGTCTAGTGTCCTAGTCCCTGTCTAGTGTCCTAGTCCCTGTCTAGTGTCCCTGTCTAGTGTCCCTGTCTAGTGTCCCTGTCCAGTGTCCCTGTCTAGTGTCCTAGTCCCTGTCTAGTGTCCCTGTCTAGTGTCCCTGTCTAGTGTCCCTGTCTAGTGTCCTGGTCCCTGTCTAGTGTCCCTGTCTAGTGTCCTAGTCCCTGTCTAGTGTCCCGGTCTAGTGTCCTCGTCCCTGTCTAGTGTCCTAGTCCCTGTCTAGTGTCCTGGTCCCTGTCTAGTGTCCTAGTCCCTGTCTAGTGTCCTAGTCCCTGTCTAGTGTCCTAGTTCCTGTCTAGTGTCCTGGTCCCTGTCTAGTGTCCTAGTCCCTGTCTAGTGTCCTAGTCCCTGTCTAGTGTCCTAGTCCCTGTCTAGTGTCCTAGTTCCTGTCTAGTGTCCTGGTCCCTGTCTAGTGTCCTAGTCCCTGTCTAGTGTCCTAGTTCCTGTCTAGTGTCCCTGTCCCTGTCTAGTGTCCTAGTCCCTGTCTAGTGTCCTAGTCCCTGTCTAGTGTCCTAGTCCCTGTCTAGTGTCCTGGTCCCTGTCTAGTGTCCTGGTCCCTGTCTAGTGTCCTAGTCCCTGTCTAGTGTCCTAGTCCCTGTCTAGTGTCCTGGTCCCTGTCTAGTGTCCCTGTCTAGTGTCCCTGTCTAGTGTCCTAGTCCCTGTCTAGTGTCCTGGTCCCTGTCTAGTGTCCTAGTTCCTGTCTAGTGTCCTAGTCCCTGTCTAGTGTCCTAGTCCCTGTCTAGTGTCATAGTCCCTGTCTAGTGTCCTAGTCCCTGTCTAGTGTCCCTGTCTAGTGTCCTAGTCCCTGTCTAGTGTCCTAGTTCCTGTCTAGTGTCCCTGTCCCTGTCTAGTGTCCTAGTCCCTGTCTAGTGTCCTAGTCCCTGTCTAGTTTTCTGGTCCCTGTCTAGTGTCCTTGTCCCTGTCTAGTGTCCTAGTCCCTGTCTAGTGTCCCTGTCTAGTGTCCTAGTCCCTGTCTAGTGTCCTAGTTCCTGTCTAGTGTCCCTGTCCCTGTCTAGTGTCCCTGTCCCTGTCTAGTGTCCTAGTCCCTGTCTAGTGTCCTCGTCCCTGTCTAGTGTCCTGGTCCCTGTCTAATGTCCTAGTTCCTGTCTAGTGTCCTAGTTCCTGTCTAGTGTCCTAGTTCCTGTCTAGTGTCCTAGTCCCTGTCTAGTATCCTAGTCCTGCCTGTCTAGTGTCCTAGTCCCTGTCTAGTGTCCTAGTCCCTGTCTAATGTCCTAGTCCCTGTCCCTTTCTAGTGTCCTAGTCCCTGTCTAATGTCCTAGTCCCTGTCTAATGTCCTAGTCCCTGTCTAGTGTCCCTGTCTAGTGTCCTAGTCCCTGTCTAGTGTCCTAGTCCCTGTCCCTGTCTAGTGTCCTAGTCCCTGTCTAGTGTCCTAGTCCCTGTCTAGTGTCCTAGTTCCTGTCTAGTGTCCTGGTCCCTGTCTAGTGTCCTAGTCTCTGTCTAGTGTCCTAGTTCCTGTCTAGTGTCTTAGTCCCTGTCTAGTGTCCTAGTCCCTGTCCCTGTCTAGTGTCCTAGTCCCTGTCTAGTGTCCTAGTCTCTGTCTAGTGTCCTAGTTCCTGTCTAGTGTCTTAGTCCCTGTCTAGTGTCCTAGTCCCTGTCCCTGTCTAGTGTCCTAGTCCCTGTCTAGTGTCCTAGTCTCTGTCTAGTGTCCTAGTTCCTGTCTAGTGTCTTAGTCCCTGTCTAGTGTCCTAGTCCCTGTCCCTGTCTAGTGCCCTAGACCCTGTCTAGTGTCCTAGTCCCTGTCTAGTGTCCTAGTCCCTGTCTAGTGTCCTGGTCCCTGTCTAGTGTCAGAGCGAGAGGGGGATGGAGAGAGAGAGGGGGATGAGAGAGGGAGAGAGAGAAAGAGGGAGAGAGCAATGCAGAGGAGAGTAGCAAAACCTACGTTTATCCATCATTTATTGGTGTGTTGCAGAGAGGAATATATTTTAGAGAGAGAGGGAGAGGGAGAGAGAGAGAGAGAGAGGAGAGAGAGAGAGAGAGAGTGAGAGAGAGAGAGAGAGAGAGAGAGAGACGGAGAGAGAGAGACGAGAGGAGAGAGAGAGAGAGAGAGAGAGAGAGAGAGAGAGACGGAGAGACGGAGAGAGAGAGAGAGAGAGAGAGAGAGGAGAGACGAGAGATGGAGAGAGAGAGAGAGAGGGAGAGAGGGAGAGAGAGAGAGAGGGAGAGACTGAGAGAGAGAGAGGAGAGAGAGAGAGAGAGAGAGAGGGAGAGAGGAGAGGAGAGAGAGGAGGAGATGAGAGAGAGAGAGAGAGGGAGAGAGGGAGAGAGGGAGAGAGGGGAGAGAGAGAGAGAGAGAGAGAGAGAGAGAGAGAGGAGAGAGAGAGAGGAGAGACGGAGACGGAGAGAGAGAGAGAGGGAGAGAGAGAGAGAGACGAGAGATGGAGAGAGAGAGAGAGGGAGAGAGAGAGAGAGAGAGAGAGGACGGAGAGGGAGAGAGAGAGAGAGAGAGAGAGAGAGAGGAGAGAGACAGAGAGAGGAGAGAGAGACGGAGACGGACGAGAGAGACGGAGAGCGGAGAGGAGAGAGATAGAGGGAAAGAAAGAGAGAGGCTGACCTGGTTAGCTGTGTGTGCAGAGCAGAGTAGACTTAGAGGGGAGGGAGTGTCAATCCCCAGGTGACACTCTTTCAAGAGAGAAATTTTCTCTTGGGTTATTCTAACTAATTTACTCCTTTTCTCCTCCTCTCTGCTCCTCTCTTCTCCTCTCCCCTCCTCTCTGCTCCTCTAATCTCTTCTCTCTCTCCTCTCCTCCTTCTCTCTCTCCTCTCTTGCTCCTCTCCTCCTCTCCTCTCTCCCTCTTCTCTCTTCCTCTCCTCTCTCTCCTCCCTCTCTGCTCCTCTCCCCTCCTCTCTGCTCCTCTCTCCTCTCCCCTCCTCTCGTCTCCTCTCCTCTCCTCTCATTTGTAGATCATGTCGGAGCGTAAGCATGCTAAAGCGTTATCAGGGGCGTTGTCAGGGGCGTTGTCAGGGGGCGTGTCTCTACACGACAGAATGCAGTCAGGACTAGACCTCCCGCTACAAGGTACTCTACTGTAATCTACTCTACTGTAATCTACTCTGCTCTACTGTAATCTACTCTACTGTAATCTACTCTGCTCTACTGTAATCTACTCTGCTCTACTGTAATCTACTCTGCTCTACTGTAATCTACTCTACTCCTCTGTAATCTACTCTGCTCTACTGTAATCTACTCTGCTCTACTGTAATCTACTCTGCTCTACTGTAATCTACTCTACTCTACTGTAATCTACTCTGCTCTACTCTGCTCTACTGTAATCTACTCTACTGTAATCTACTCTGCTCTACTGTAATCTACTCTACTGTAATCTACTCTACTGTAATCTACTCTACTGTTATCTACTCTGCTCTACTGTAATCTACTCTACTGTTATCTACTCCTGTCTCTGTAATCTACTCTGCTCTACTGTAATCTACTCCCTCTAATCTACTCTCCCTCCTACTGTAATCTACTCTGCACTAACTCTACTGTAATCTACTCTGCTCTACTGTAATCTACTCTGCTCTACTGTAATCTACTCTGCTCTACTGTAATCTACTCTACTGTAATCTACTCCTACTCTACTGTTATCTACTCTGCTCTACTGTAATCTACTCTACTCTACTGTAATCGTTACACTACTCTACTGTAATCTACGTGTCTACTGTTATCTACTCTGCTCTACTGTAATCTACTCTACTGTTATCTACTCTGCTGTGCTCTACTCTGCTCTACTGTAATCTACTCTGCTCTACTGTAATCTACTCTACTGTAATCTACTCTACTGTAATCTACTCTGCTCTACTGTAATCTACTCTCTACTGTAATCTACTCTACTCTCTCTCTCTACTCTGCTCTGTCTCTACTCTACTATAATCTAGTCTACTGTTATCTACTCTGCTCTACTGTAATCTACTCTACTCTACTGTAATCTACACTACTCTACTGTAATCTACTCTACTGTAATCTACTCTACTCTACTTTTATCTACTCTGCTCTACTGTAATCTACTCTACTCTACTTTGCTCTGCTCTACTCTGCTCTACTGTAATCTACTCTGCTCTACTGTAATCTACTCTACTGTAATCTACTCTGCTCTACTGTAATCTACTCTACTGTAATCTACTCTACTCTGCTCTACTCTGCTCTACTCTACTCTGCTCTACTGTACTATACTCTACTATAATCTACTCTACTGTAATCTACTCTACTCTACTGTAATCTACTCTACTCTGCTCTACTGTAATCTACTCTACTGTAATCTACTCTACTCTACTGTAATCTACTCTACTCTGCTCTACTGTAATCTACTCTACTGTAATCTACTCTACTCTACTGTAATCTACTCTACTCTGCTCTACTGTAATCTACTCTACTCTGCTCTACTGTAATCTACTCTACTCTGCTCTACTCTGCTCTACTGTACTCTACTGTACTGTAATCTACTCTACTCTGCTCTACTGTACTCTGCTCTACTCTGCTCTACTGTACTCTACTCTGCTCTACTGTACTCTACTGCACTCTGCCCTACTGTACTGTAATCTACTCTACTGTATTGTACTGTAATCTACTCTACTCTGCTCTACTGTACTCTGCTCTACTCTACTCTACTGTAATCTACTCTACTCTGCTCTACTGTAATCTACTCTACTCTGCTCTACTCTGCTCTACTGTGCTCTACTGTACTCTGCCCTAATGTAATGTAATCTACTCTACTCTGCTCTACTCTGCTCTACTCTACTCTGCTCTACTGTACTGTAATCTACTCTACTCTGCTCTACTCTGCTCTACTGTACTCTGCTCTACTGTAATCTACTCTACTCTGCTCTACTCTACTCTACTGTAATCTACTCTACTCTGCTCTACTGTAATCTGCTCTACTCTGCTCTACTCTGCTCTACTGTACTCTACTGTACTGTAATCTACTCTACTCTGCTCTACTGTACTCTACTGTACTCTACTCTGCTCTACTCTGCTCTACTGTACTCTACTGTACTGTAATCTACTCTACTCTGCTCTACTGTACTCTACTGTACTGTAATCTACTCTACTCTGCTCTACTGTAATCGACTCTACTCTGCTCTACTGTACTCTACTGTACTGTAATCTACTCTACTCTGCTCTTCTCTGCTCTACTGTACTCTACTGTACTGTAATCTACTCTACTCTGCTCTACTGTACTCTACTGTACTCTACTGTACTGTAATCTACTCTACTCTGCTCTACTGTAATCTACTCTACTCTGCTTTATACTGTATCACATATACTGTACCACATATACTGTATCACATATACTGTATACTGTATCACATATACTGTATACTGTATCACATATACTGTACCACATATACTGTACCACATATACTGTATACTGTATCACATATACTGTATCACATATACTGTATCACATATACTGTACCACATATACTCTATCACATATACTGTATCACATATACTGTATCACATATACTGTATCACATATACTGTATACTGTATCACATATACTGTATCACATATACTGTATCACATATACTGCATCACATATACTGTGTCACATATACTGTACCACATATACTGTATCACATATACTGTATACTGTATCACATATACCGGATACTGTATCACATATACTGTATCACATATACTGTATCACATATACTGTATCACATATACTGTATACTGTATCACATATACTGTATCACATCTACTCTACTGTTATCTACTCTGCTCTACTGTAATCTACTCTACTCTACTGTAATCTACACTACTCTACTGTAATCTACTCTACTGTTATCTACTCTGCTCTACTGTAATCTACTCTACTGTTATCTACTCTGCTCTGCTCTACTCTGCTCTACTGTAATCTACTCTGCTCTACTGTAATCTACTCTACTGTAATCTACTCTACTGTAATCTACTCTGCTCTACTGTAATCTACTCTACTGTAATCTACTCTACTCTGCTCTACTCTACTCTGCTCTACTCTACTCTACTATAATCTACTCTACTG
Source organism: Oncorhynchus nerka (assembly GCF_034236695.1). Taxonomy (NCBI): domain Eukaryota; kingdom Metazoa; phylum Chordata; class Actinopteri; order Salmoniformes; family Salmonidae; genus Oncorhynchus; species Oncorhynchus nerka. The sequence goes on along the minus strand of NC_088413.1, from coordinate 5,137,133 downwards.
TTATCTACTCTGCTCTACTGTAATCTACTCTACTCTACTGTAATCTACACTACTCTACTGTAATCTACTCTACTGTAATCTACTCTACTCTACTTTTATCTACTCTGCTCTACTGTAATCTACTCTACTCTACTTTGCTCTGCTCTACTCTGCTCTACTGTAATCTACTCTGCTCTACTGTAATCTACTCTACTGTAATCTACTCTGCTCTACTGTAATCTACTCTACTGTAATCTACTCTACTCTGCTCTACTCTACTCTGCTCTACTCTACATTGCTCTACTGTACTATACTCTACTATAATCTACTCTACTGTAATCTACTCTACTCTGCTCTACTGTAATCTACTCTACTGTAATCTACTCTACTCTACTGTAATCTACTCTACTCTGCTCTACTGTAATCTACTGCTACTGTAATCTACTCTGCTCTACTGTAATCTGCTCTGCACTCTGCTCTACTGTAATCTACTCTACTCTGCTCTACTGTAATCTACTCTACTCTGCTCTACTCTGCTCTACTGTACTCTACTGTACTGTAATCTACTCTACTCTGCTCTACTGTACTCTGCTCTACTCTGCTCTACTGTACTCTACTCTGCTCTACTGTACTCTACTGCACTCTGCCCTACTGTACTGTAATCTACTCTACTGTATTGTACTGTAATCTACTCTACTCTGCTCTACTGTACTCTGCTCTACTCTACTCTACTGTAATCTACTCTACTCTGCTCTACTGTAATCTACTCTACTCTGCTCTACTCTGCTCTACTGTGCTCTACTGTTGCTCTGCCCTAATGTAATGTAATCTACTCTACTCTGCTCTACTCTGCTCTACTCACTCTGCTCTACTGTACTGTAATCTACTCTACTCTGCTCTACTCTGCTCAGACACTGTACTCTGCTCTACTGTAATCTACTCTACTCTGCTCTACTCTACTCTACTGTAATCTACTCTACTCTGCTCTACTGTAATCTACTCTACTCTGCTCTACTCTGCTCTACTCTGCTCTACTGTACTCTACTGTACTGTAATCTACTCTACTCTGCTCTACTGTACTCTACTGTACTCTACTCTGCTCTACTCTGCTCTACTGTACTCTACTGTACTGTAATCTACTCTACTCTGCTCTACTGTACTCTACTGTACTGTAATCTACTCTACTCTGCTCTACTGTAATCTACTCTACTCTGCTCTACTGTACTCTACTGAACTGTAATCTACTCTACTCTGCTCTACTCTGCTCTACTGTACTCTACTGTACTGTAATCTACTCTACTCTGCTCTACTGTACTCTACTGTACTCTACTGTACTGTAATCTACTCTACTCTGCTCTACTGTAATCTACTCTACTCTGCTTTATACTGTATCACATATACTGTACCACATATACTGTATCACATATACTGTATACTGTATCACATATACTGTATACTGTATCACATATACTGTACCACATATACTGTACCACATATACTGTATACTGTATCACATATACTGTATCACATATACTGTATCACATATACTGTACCACATATACTCTATCACATATACTGTATCACATATACTGTATCACATATACTGTATCACATATACTGTATACTGTATCACATATACTGTATCACATATACTGTATCACATATACTGCATCACATATACTGTGTCACATATACTGTACCACATATACTGTATCACATATACTGTATACTGTATCACATATACCGGATACTGTATCACATATACTGTATCACATATACTGTATCACATATACTGTATCACATATACTGTATCACATATACTGTATACTGTATCACATATACTGTATCACATATACTGTATACTGTATCACATATACTGTATCACATATACTGTATCACATATACTGTATCACATATACTGTATACTGTATCACATATACTGTATCACATATACTGTATACTGTATCACATATACTGTATCACATATACTGTATCACATATACTGTATACTGTACCACATATACTGTACCACATATACTGTATACTGTATCACATGTACTGTATCACATATACTGTATAATGTATCACATATACTGTATCACATATACTGTATACTGTATCACATATACCGGATACTGTATCACATATACTGTATCACATATACTGTATACTGTATCACATATACCGGATACTGTATCACATATACTGTATCACATATACTGTATACTGTATCACATATACTGTATAATGTATTACATTTACTGTCTCACATATACTGTATACTGTATCACATATACTGTATACTGTATCACATATACTGTATCACATATACTGTACCACATATACTGTATCACATATACTGTACCACATATACTGTATACTGTATCACATATACTGAATCACATATACTGTATACTGTATCACATATACTGTATCACATATACTGTATACTGTATCACATATACTGCATCACATATACTGTACCACATATACTGTATACTGTATCACATATACTGTATCACATATACTGTATACTGTATCACATATACTGTATCACATATACTGTATCACATATACTGTATACTGTATCACATATATCTTATATATACTGTATCACATATACTGTATCACATATACTGTATACTGTATCACATATACCGTATACTGTATCACATATACTGTATCACATATACTGTATACTGTATCACATATACTGTATCACATATACTGTATACTGTATCACATATACTGTATCACATATACCGTATACTGTATCACATATACTGTATACTGTATCACATATACTGTATACTGTATCACATATACTGTATCACATATACTCTATCACATATACTGTATACTGTATCACATATACTGTATCACATACACTGTATCACATATACTGTATACTGTATCACATATTCTGTATCACATATACTGTATACTGTATCACATATACTGTATACTATATCACATATACTGTATCACATATACTGTATCACATATACTGTATACTGTATCACATATACTGTATACTGTATCACATATACTGCATCACATATACTGTATACTGTATCACATATACTGTATAATGTATCACATATACTGCATCACATATACTGTATACTGTATCACATATACTGTATAATGTATCACATATACTGCATCACATATACTGTATACTGTATCACATATACTGTATCACATATACTGTATACTGTATCGCATATACTGTATAACATATACTGTATACTGTATCACATATACTGTATCACATATACTGTATCACATATACTGCATACTGTATCACATATACTGTATACTGTATCACATATACTGTATCACATATACTGTATACTGTATCACATATACTGTATCACATATACTGTATCACATATACTGTATACTGTATCACATATACTGTATACTGTATCACATATACTGTACCACATATACTGTATACTGTATCACATATACTGTATCACATATACTGTATACTGTATCACATATACTGTATCACATATACTGTACCACATATACTGTATACTGTATCACATTACATACCCATTCAGTCTATAATAGACCAACTCATATATAGATACTATATACCCATTCAGTCTATAATAGACCAACTCATATATAGATACTATATACCCATTCAGTCTATAACAGACCAACTCATATATAGATACTATATACCCATTCAGTCTATAATATAACAACTCATATATAGATACTATATACCCATTCAGTCTATAACAGACCAACTCATATATAGATACTATATTTACATTTACATTTTACATTTAAGTCATTTAGCAGACGCTCTTATCCAGAGCGACTTACAAATTGGTGCATTCACCTTATGACATCCAGTGGAACAGCCACTTTACAATAGTGCATCTAAATCTTTTAAGGGGGGGTGAGAGGGATTACTTTATCCTATCCTAGGTATTCCTTAAAGAGGTGGGGTTTCAGATGTCTCCGGAAGGTGGTGATTGACTCCGCTGTCCTGGCGTTGTGAGGGAGTTTGTTCCACCATTGGGGGGCCAGAGCAGCGAACAGTTTTGACTGGGCTGAGCGGGAACTGTACTTCCTCAGTGGTAGGGAGGCGAGCAGGCCAGAGGTGGATGAACGCAGTGCCCTTGTTTGGGTGTAGGGCCTGATCAGAGCCTGGAGGTACTGAGGTGCCGTTCCCCTCACAGCTCCGTAGGCAAGCACCATGGTCTTGTAGCGGATGCGAGCTTCAACTGGAAGCCAGTGGAGAGAGCGGAGGAGCGGGGTGACGTGAGAGAACTTGGGAAGGTTGAACACCAGACGGGCTGCGGCGTTCTGGATGAGTTGTAGGGGTTTAATGGCACAGGCAGGGAGCCCAGCCAACAGCGAGTTGCAGTAATCCAGACGGGAGATGACAAGTGCCTGGATTAGGACCTGCGCCGCTTCCTGTGTGAGGCAGGGTCGTACTCTGCGGATGTTGTAGAGCATGAACGTACAGGAACGGGCCACCGCCTTGATGTTATTTGAGAACGACAGGGTGTTGTCCAGGATCACGCCAAGGTTCTTAGCGCTCTGGGACGAGGACACAATGGAGTTGTCAACCGTGATGGCGAGATCATGGAACGGGCAGTCCTTCCCCGGGAGGAAGAGCAGCTCCGTCTTGCCGAGGTTCAGCTTGAGGTGGTGATCCGTCATCCACACTGATATGTCTGCCAGACATGCAGAGATGCGATTCGCCACCTGGTCATCAGAAGGGGGAAAGGAGAAGATTAATTGTGTGTCGTCTGCATAGCAATGATAGGAGAGACCATGTGAAGTTATGACAGAGCCAAGTGACTTGGTGTATAGCGAGAATAGGAGAGGGCCTAGAACAGAGCCCTGGGGGACACCAGTGGTGAGAGCACGTTGTGTGGAGACGGATTCTCGCCACGCCACCTGGTAGGAGCGACCTGTCAGGTAGGACGCAATCCAAGCGTGGGCCGCGCCGGAGATGCCCAACTCGGAGAGGGTGGAGAGGAGGATCTGATGGTTCACAGTATCGAAGGCAGCCGATAGGTCTAGAAGGATGAGAGCAGAGGGAGAGAGTTAGCTTTAGCAGTGCGGAGCGCCTCCGTGATACAGAGAAGAAGAGCAGTCTCAGTTGAATGACTAGTCTTGAAACCTGACTGATTTGGATCAAGAAGGTCATTCTGAGAGAGATAGCGGGAGAGCTGGCCAAGGACGGCACGTTCAAGAGTTTTGGAGAGAAAAGAAAGAAGGGATACTGGTCTGTAGTTGTTGACATCGGAGGGATCGAGTGTAGGTTTTTTCAGAAGGGGTGCAACTCTCGCTCTCTTGAAGACGGAAGGGACGTAGCCAGCGGTCAGGGATGAGTTGATGAGCGAGGTGAGGTAAGGGAGAAGGTCTCCGGAAATGGTCTGGAGAAGAGAGGAGGGGATAGGGTCAAGCGGGCAGGTTGTTGGGCGGCCGGCCGTCACAAGACGCGAGATTTCATCTGGAGAGAGAGGGGAGAAAGAGGTCAGAGCACAGTGTGAGCAGTGTGAGCAGAACCAGCGGTGTCGTTTGACTTAGCAAACGAGGATCGGATGTCGTCGATCTTCTTTTCAAAATGGTTGACGAAGTCATCTGCAGAGAGGAGGAGGAGGGGGGGGGGAGGAGGATTCAGGAGGGAGGAGAAGGTTGCAAAGAGCTTCCTAGGGTTAGAGGCAGATGCTTGGAATTTAGAGTGGTAGAAAGTGGCTTTAGCAGCAGAGAGAGAAGAGGAAAATGTAGAGAGGAGGGAGATAAAGGATGTCAGGTCCGCAGGGAGGCGAGTTTTCCTCCATTTCCGCTCGGCTGCCCGGAGCCCTGTTCTGTGAGCTCGCAATGAGTCGTCGAGCCACGGAGCGGGAGGGGAGGACCGAGCCGGCCTGGAGGATAGGGGACATAGAGAGTCAAAGGATGCAGAAAGGGAGGAGAGGAGGGTTGAGGAGGCAGAATCAGGAGATAGGTTGGAGAAGGTTTGAGCAGAGGGAAGAGATGATAGGATGGAAGAGGAGAGAGTAGCGGGGGAGAGAGAGCGAAGGTTGGGACGGCGCGATACCATCCGAGTAGGGGCAGTGTGGGAAGTGTTGGATGAGAGCGAGAGGAAAAGGATACAAGGTAGTGGTCGGAGACTTGGAGGGGAGTTGCAATGAGGTTAGTGGAAGAACAGCATCTAGTAAAGATGAGGTCGAGCGTATTTCCTGCCTTGTGAGTAGGGGGAAGGTGAGAGGGTGAGGTCAAAGAGGAGAGGAGTGGAAAGAAGGAGGCAGAGAGGAATGAGTCAAAGGTAGACGTGGGGAGGTTAAAGTCGCCCAGAACTGTGAGAGGTGAGCCGTCCTCAGGAAAGGAGCTTATCAAGGCATCAAGCTCATTGATGAACTCTCCGAGGGAACCTGGAGGGCGATAAATGATAAGGATGTTAAGCTTGAAAGGGCTGGTAACTGTGACAGAATGGAATTCAAAGGAGGCGATAGACAGATGGGTAAGGGGAGAAAGAGAGAATGACCACTTGGGAGAGATGAGGATGAGATGAGGCCACCACCCCGCTGACCAGAAGCTCTCGGGGTGTGCGAGAACACGTGGGCAGACGAAGAGAGAGCAGTAGGAGTAGCAGTGTTGTCTGTGGTGATCCATGTTTCCGTCAGTGCCAAGAAGTCGAGGGACTGGAGGGAGGCATAGGCTGAGATGAACTCTGCCTTGTTGGCCGCAGATCGGCAGTTCCAGAGGCTACCGGAGACCTGGAACTCCACGTGGGTCGTGCGCGCTGGGACCACCAGATTAGGGTGGCCGCGGCCACGCGGTGTGGAGCGTTTGTATGGTCTGTGCAGAGAGGAGAGAACAGGGATAGACAGACACATAGTTGACAGGCTACACAAGAGGCTACGCTAATGCAAAGGAGATTGGAATGACAAGTGGACTACACGTCTCGAGTGTTCAGAAAGTTAAACTACGTAGCAAGAATCTTATTGACTAAAATGATTAAAATGATACAGTACTGCTGAAGTAGGCTAGCTGGCAGAGGCTGCGTTGTTGACTATGTAGGCTAGCTGGCAGTGGCTGCGTTGTTGACACTACACTAATCAAGTCGTTCCGTTGAGTGTAATAGTTTCTACTGTGCTGCTATTCGGGGCTAGCAGGCTAGCTAGCAGTGTTGATTACGTTACGTTGCGTTAAAAGAACGACAATAGCTGGCTAGCTAACCTAGGAAATCGCTCTAGACTACACAATTATCTTTGATACAAAGACGGCTATGTAGCTAGCTGTGTAGCTAGCTACGATCAAACAAATCAGGCCGTTGTACTGTAATGAAATGAAATGAAAAATGTGATACTACCTGTGGAGCGAAGCGAAATGCGACCGGATTGTTGAGTGTGGAAGTTCTGTTCGGTAGACGTTGGCTAGCTGTTGGCTAGCTAGATGTGTCTCCTACGTTAAGGACGACAAATAGCTGGCTAGCTAACCTCGGTAAATTAAGATAATCACTCTAAAACTACACACTCTAAACTACACAATTATCTTGGATACGAAGACAGCAAAGACAACTATGTAGCTAGCTAACACTACACTAATCAAGTCGTTCAGTTGAGTGTAATAGTTGTGCTGCTAATCGGTAGACGGTGGACTAGCTAACGGTGGACGTTAGCTAGCTGGCTAGCTGCAGGGCAGTGTAGACTGCGTTAGGACGATTTAAATACGATAATTACGCAATTATCTATGATACAAAGACGGCTATGTAGCTAGCTAAGAAGAAATTGCTAAGATTAGACAAATCAAACCGTTGTACTATAATGAAATGTAATACTACCTGCGGACCGAGTGCAGATGCGACCGCTCGCTCCAACCCGGAAGTACATATACTGTATCACATATACCGTATACTGTTTCACATATACTGTATCACATATACTGTATCACATATACTGTATACTGTATCACATATACTGTATCACATATACTGTATACTGTATCACATATACCGTATACTGTATCACATATACTGTATCACATATACTGTA
>NC_088413.1:5069118-5126618 GCF_034236695.1 Oncorhynchus nerka | reverse complement strand
ATCAACAACCACCACTATATACACCCTCATATCAACAACCACCTCTCTACCCTCATTATCAACAACCACCACTATATACTATATACACCTCTACCCTCATTATCAACAACCACCACTATATATATACACCTCTACCCTCATTATCAACAACCACCACTATATACACTATATACACCTCTACCCTCATTATCAACAACCACCACTATATACACCTCTACCCTCATTATCACCACAACCACTCTACCCTCATTATCAACAACCACCACTATATACACCTCTACCCTCATTATCAACAACCACCACTATATACACACCCTCATTATCAACAACCACCACTATATACACTATATACACCTCTACCCTCATTATCAACAACCACCACTATATACACCTCTACCCTCATTATCAACAACCACCACTATATACACACTATATACACCTCTACCCTCATTATCAACACCACCACCACTATATACACTATATACACCTCTACCCTCATTATCAACAACCACCACTATATACACTATATACACCTCTACCCTCATTATCAACAACCACCACTATATACACTATATACACCTCTACCCTCATTATCAACAACCACCACTATATACACCTCTACCCTCATTATCAACAACCACCACTATATACACCTCTACCCTCATTATCAACAACAACCACCACTATATACACTATATACACCTCTACCCTCATTATCAACAACCACCACTATACCTCTACCACTATATACACCTCTACCCTCATTATCAACAACCACCACTATATACACTATATACACCTCTACCCTCATTATCAACAACCACCACTATATACACTATATCTACCCTCATTATCAACAACCACCACTATATACACCTCTACCCTCATTATCAACAACCACCACTATATACACTATATACACCTCTACCCTCATTATCAACAACAACCACCACTATATACACCTCTACCCTCATTATCAACAACCACCACTATATACACTATATACACCTCTACCCTCATTATCAACAACCACCACTATATACACCTCTACCCTCATTATCAACAACCACCACTATATACACTATATACACCTCTACCCTCATTATCAACAACCACCACTATATACACTATATACACCTCTACCCTCATTATCAACAACCACCACTATATACACTATATACACTACCTCTCAACAACCACCCTCATTATCAACAACCACCACTATATACACTATATACACCTCTACCCTCATTATCAACAACCACCACTATATACACTATATACACCTCTACCCTCATTATCAACAACCACCACTATATACACTATATACACCTCTACCCTCATTATCAACAACCACCACTATATACACTATATACACCTCTACCCTCATTATCAACAACCACCACTATATACACTATATACACCTCTACCCTCATTATCAACAACCACCACTATATACACCTCTACCCTCATTATCAACAACCACCACTATATACACTATATACACCTCTACCCATTATCAACAACCACCATATATCAACAACCACCAACACCATATACACTATATACACCTCTACCCTCATTATCAACAACCACCACTATATACACTATATCAACAACACACTCTACCCTCATTATCAACAACCACCACTATATACACTATATACACCTCTACCCTCATTATCAACAACCACCACTATATACACTATATCTACCCTCATTATCAACAACCACCACTATATACACCTCTACCCTCATTATCAACAACCACCACTATATACACCTCTACCCTCATTATCAACAACCACTATATACACTATATACACCTCTACACTCTACCCTCATTATCAACAACCCCTATATACACCTCTACCCTCATTATCAACAACCAACCACCACTATATACACTATATACACCTCTACCCTCATTATCAACAACCACCACTATATACACTATATACACCTCTACCCTCATTATCAACAACCACCACTATATACACTATATACACCTCTACCCTCATTATCAACAACCACCACTCACTATATCAACAACCACCACTATATACACCTCTACCCTCATTATCAACAACCACCACTATATACACACCCTCATTATCAACAACCACCACTATATACCTCCCTCATTATCAACAACCACCACTATATACACTATATACACCTCTACCCTCATTATCAACAACCACCACTATATACACTATATACACCTCTACCCTCATTATCAACAACCACCACCACTATATACACCTCTACCCTCATTATCAACAACCACCACTATCACTCATTATCAACAACCACCACTATATACACTATATACACCTCTACCCTCATTATCAACAACCACCACTATATACACTATATACACCTCTACCCTCATATATCAACAACCACCACTATATACACTATATACACCTCTACCCTCATTATCAACAACCACCACTATATACACTATACACCTCTACCCTCATTATCAACAACCACCACTATATACACTATATACACCTCTACCCTCATTATCAACAACCACCACTATATACACTATATACACCTCTACCCTCATTATCAACAACCACCACTATATACACCTCTACCCTCATTATCAACAACCACCACTATATACACCTCTACACCCTCATTATCAACAACCACCACTATATACACTATATACACCTCTACCCTCATTATCAACAACCACCACTATATACACTATATACACCTCTACCTCATTATCAACAACCACCACTATATACACATTATCAACAACCACTCTATATACACCTCTACCCTCATTACAACCACCACTATATACACACCTCTACCCTCATTATCAACAACCACCACTATATACACTACCCTCATTATATATACACCTCAACAACCACCACTATACCCTCATTATCAACAACCACCACTATATACACTATATACACCTCTACCCTCATTATCAACAACCACCACTATATACACTATATACACCTCTACCCTCATTATCAACAAACCACCACTATATACACCTCTACCCTCATTATCAACAACCACCACTATATACACCTCATTATCAACAACCCTCATTATCACCTCTACCCTCATTAACCACCACTATATACACTATATACACCTCTACCCTCATTATCAACAACCACCACTATATACACCTCTACCCTCATTATCAACAACCACCACTATATACACTATATACACCTCTACCCTCATTATCAACAACCACCACTATATACACTATATACACCTCTACCCTCATTATCAACAACCACCACTATATACACACCCTCATTATCAACAACCACCACTATATACACTATATACACCTCTACCCTCATTATCAACAAACCACCACTATATACACCTCACTACCCTCATTATCAACAAACCACCACTATATACACCTCTACCCTCATTATCAACATTAACCACCACTATATACACTATATACACCTCTACCCTCATTATCAACAACCACCACTATATACACTATATACACCTCTACCCTCATTATCAACAACCATTATACACATACACCTCTACCTCCCTCATTATCAACAACCACCACTATATACACTATATACACCTCTACCCTCATTATCAACAACCACCACTATATACACTATATACACTCTACCCTCATTATCAACAACCACCACTATATACACCTCTACCCTCATTATCAACAACCACCACTATATACACTATATACACCTCTACCCTCATTATCAACAACCACCACCACATTATACAACCACCACTATACACTCTACCCTCATTATCAACAACCACCACTATATACACCTCTACCCTCATTATCAACAACCACCACTATATACACCTCTACCCTCATTATCAACAACCACCACTATATACACCACCTCTACCCTCATTATCAACAACCACCACCACCTCTACCCTCATTATCAACAACCACCACTATATACACCTCTACCCTCATTATCAACAACCACCACTATATACACTATATCAACAACACACTATATCACCCTCATTATCAACAACCACCACTATATACACTATATACACCTCTACCCTCATTATCAACAACCACCACTATATATACACCTCTACCCTCATTATCAACAACCACCACTATATACACTATATACACCTCTACCCTCATTATCAACAAACCACCACTATATACACCTCTACCCTCATTATCAACAACCACCACTATATACACCTCTACCCTCATTATCAACAACCACCACTATATACACTATATACACACTATATACACCTCTACCCTCATTATCAACAACCACCACTATATACACTATATACACCTCTACCCTCATTATCAACAACCACCACTATATACACCTCTACCCTCATTATCAACAACCACCACTATATACACTATATACACCTCTACCCTCATTATCAACAACCACCACTATATACACTATATACACCTCTACCCTCATTATCAACAACCACCACTATATCAACAACCACCACTATATACACCTCTACCCTCATTATCAACAACCACCACTATATACACTATATACACCTCTACCCTCAATATCAACAACCTACACTACCCTCATTATCAACAACCACCACTATATACACTATACTCTACCCTCATTATCAACAAACCACCACTATATACACCTCTACCCTCATTATCAACAACCACCACTATATACACTATATACACCTCTACCCTCATTATCAACAACCACCACTATATACACTATATACACCTCTACCCTCATTATCAACAACCACCACTATATACACTATATACACCTCTCAACAACCACCACCACTCATTATCAACAACCACCACTATATACACTATATACACTATACACCTCCCTCATTATCAACAACCACCACTATATACTATATACACCTCTACCCTCATTATCAACAACCACCACTATATACACTATATACACCTCTACCCTCATTATCAACAACCACCACTATATACACTATATACACCTCTACCCTCATTATCAACAACCACCACTATATACACTATATCAACAACCACCACTACCCTCATTATCAACAACCACCACTATATACACTATATACACCTCTACCCTCATTATCAACCAACCACCACTATATACACCTCTACCCTCATTATCAACAACCACCACTATATACACTATATACACCTCTACCCTCATTATCAACAACCACCACTATATACACTATATACACTCTACCCTCATTATCAACAACCACCACTATATATACACCTCTACCCTCATTATCAACAACCACCACTATATACACTATATACACCTCTACCCTCATTATCAACAACCACCACTATATACACTATATACACCTCTACCCTCATTATCAACAACCACCCACTATATACACCTCTACCCTCATTATCAACAACCACCACTATATACACTATATACACCTCTCAACAACCACCCTCATTATCAACAACCACCACTATATACACTATATACACCTCTACCCTCATTATCAACAACCACCACTATATACACTATATACACCTCTACCCTCATTATCAACAACCACCACTATATACACCTCTACCCTCATTATCAACAACCACCACTATATACACTATATACCTCTACCTCTACCCTCATTATCAACAACCACCACTATATACACTATATACACCTCTACCCTCATTATCAACAACCACCACTATATACACACTATATACACCTCTACCCTCATTATCAACAAACCACTATATACACTATATACACCTCTACCCTCATTATCAACAACCACCACTATATACACTATATATATACACCTCTACCCTCATTATCAACAACCACCACTATATACACTATATACACCTCTACCCTCATTATCAACAACCACCACTATATACACTATATACACCTCTACCCTCATTATCAACAACCACCACTATATACCTATATCATTATCATTATCAACAACCACCACTATATACACTATATACTCTACCCTCATTATCAACAACCACCACTATATACACTATATACACCTCTACCCTCATTATCAACAACCACCACTATATACACTATATACACCTCTACCCTCATTATCAACAACCACCACTATATACACTATATACACCTCTACCCTCATTATCAACAACCACCACTATATACACTATATACACCTCTACCCTCATTATCAACAACCACCACTATATACACTATATACACCTCTACCCTCATTATCAACAACCACCACTATATACACCTCTACCCTCATTATCAACAACCACCACTATATACTATCAACAACCACCACTATATACACCCTCTATATCATTATCAACCACCACTATATACACTATATACACCTCTACCCTCATTATCAACAACCACCACTATATATACACAACAACCACTCTACCCTCATTATCAACAACCACCACTATATACCTCACTATATACACCTCTACCCTCATTATCAATCAAACAACCACCACTATATACACCTCTACCCTCATTATCAACTATATAACCACCACTCATTATACACTATATACACCTCTACCCTCATTATCAACAACCACCACTATATACACTCTACTATATACACCACTATATACACTACCCTCATTATCAACAACCACCACTATATACACTATATACACCTCTACCCTCATTATCAACAACCACCACTATATACACTATATACACTACCCTCATTATCAACAACCACCACTATATACCTCTACCCTCATTATTATCAACAACCACACTATATACACTATATACACCTCTACCCTCATTATCAACAACCACCACTATATACACTATATACACCTCTACCCTCATTATCAACAACCACCACTATATACACTATATACACCTCCCTCATTATCAACAATCCACCACTATATACACTATATACACCTCTACCCTCATTATCAACAACCACCACCACCACCCTATTATACACTATATACACCTCTACCCTCATTATCAACAAACCACCACTATATACACACTCATTATCAACAACCACCACTATATACACTATACCTCCTCATTATCAACAACCACCACTATATACACTCTACCCTCATTATCAACAACCACTACACTATATACCTCTACCCTCATTATCAACAACCACCACTATATACACTATATACACCTCTACCCTCATTATCAACAACCACCACTATATACACTATATACACCTCTACCCTCATTATCAACAACCACCACTATATACACCTCTACCCTCATTATCAACAACCACCACTATATACACTATATACACCTCTACCCTCATTATCAACAACCACCACTATATACACTATATACACCTCTACCCTCATTATCAACAACCACCACTATATACACACCTCTACCCTCATTATCAACAACCACCACTATATACACTATATACACCTCTACCCTCATTATCAACAACCACCACTATATACACTATATACACCTCTACCCTCATTATCAACAACCACCACTATATACCACCCTCATTATCAACAACCACCTACATCTACCTCATCAACAACCACCACTATATACACTATATACACCTCTACCCTCATTATCAACAACCACCACTATATACACCTCTACCCTTATCAACAACCACCACTATATCAACAACCACACTCTACCCTCATTATCAACAACCACCACTATATACACTATATACACCTCTACCCTCATTATCAACAACCACCACATATACACTATATACACCTCTACCCTCATTATCAACAACCACCACTATATACACCTCTACCCTCATTATCAACAACCACCACTATATACACATTATCAGCAACCACCATATACACCTCTACCCTCATTATCAACAACCACCACTATATACACCTCTACCCTCATTATCAACAACCACCACTATATACACTATATACACCTCTACCCTCATTATCAACAACCACCACTATATACACTATATACACCTCTACCCTCATTATCAACAACCACCACTATATACACCTCTACCCTCATTATCAACAACCACCACTATATACACTATATACACCTCTACCCTCATTATCAACAACCACCACTATATACACCTCTACCTCATTATCAACAACCACCTCTCTACCCTCATTATCAACAACCACCACTATATACACCTCTACCCTCATTATCAACAACCACCACTATATACACTATATACACCTCTACCCTCATTATCAACAACCACCACTATATACACCTCTACCCTCATTATCATACAACTCATTACCACTATATACACTATATACACCTCTACCCTCATTATCAACAACCACCACTATATACTATATACACCTCTACCCTCATTATCAACAACCACCACTATATACACTATATCAACAACCACCTCTACCCTCATTATCAACAACCACCACCACTATATACACCTCTACCCTCATTATCAACAACCACCACTATATACACTATATACACCTCTACCCTCATTATCAACAACCACCACTATATACACCTCCCTCATTATACACCACTATATACACCTCTACCCTCATTATCAACAACCACCACTATATACACTATATACACCTCTACCCTCATTATCAACAACCACCACTATATACACTATATACACCTCTACCCTCATTATCAACAACCACCACTATATACACTATATACCTCTACCCTCATTATCAACAACCACCACTATATACACTATATACACCTCTACCCTCATTATCAACAACCACCACTATATACACTATATACAACATTAACCACTATATACACTATATACACCTCTACCCTCATTATCAACAACCACCACTATATACACTATATACACCTCTACCCTCATTATCAACAACCACCACTATATACACTATATACACAACACCTCTACCCTCATTATCAACAACCACCACTATATACACCTCTACCCTCATTATCAACAACCACCACTATATACACTATATACACCTCTACCCTCATTATCAACAACCACCACTATATACACTCTACCCTCATTATCAACAACCCACTATATACACTATATACACCTCTACCCTCATTATCAACAACCACCACTATATACACTATATACACCTCTACCCTCATTATCAACAACCACCACCACTATATACACCTCTACTCATTATCAACACCTCTATATACACTATATACACCTCTACCCTCATTAACAACCACCACTATATACACTATATACACCTCTACCCTCATTATCAACAACCACCCTATATACACTATATACCTCTACCCTCATTATCAACAACCACCACTATATACACCTCTACCCTCATTATCAACAACCACCACTATATATACCTCACCCTCATTATCAACAACCACCACTATATACACTATATACATCTACCCTCATTATCAACAACCACCACTATATACACTATATACACCCTACCACCTCACCCTCATTATCAACAACCACCACTATATACACTATATACACCTCTACCCTCATTATCAACAACCACCACTATATACACCTCTACCCTCATTATCAACAACCACCACTATATACACCTCTACCCTCATTATCAACAACCACCACTATATACACTATATACACCTCTACCCTCATTATCAACAACCACCACTATATACACTATATACACCTCTACCCTCATTATCAACAACCACCACTCATTATACCACCACACTATATACACCTCTACCCTCATTATCAACAACCACCACTATATACACCTCTACCCTCATTATCAACAACCACCACTATATACACTATATACACCTCTACCCTCATTATCAACAACCACCACTATATACACTATATACACCTCTACCCTCATTATCAACAACCACCACTATATACACCTCTACCCTCATTATCAACAACCACCACTATATACACTATTATCAACAACCACCACTATATCTACCCTCATTATCAACAACCACCACTATATACACTATATACACCTCTACCCTCATTATCAACAACCACCACTATATACACACCTCTACCCTCATTATCAACAACCACCACTATATACACTATATACACCTCTACCCTCATTATCAACAACCACCACTATATACACTATATACACCTCTACCCTCATTATCAACAACCACCACTATATACACTATATACACCTCTACCCTCATTATCAACAACCACCACTATATACACTATATACACCTCTACCCTCATTATCAACAACCACCACTATATACACCTCTACCCTCATTATCAACAACCACCACTATATACACCTCTACCCTCATTATCAACAACCACCACTATATACATATACACCTCTCATTATACCCTCATTATCAACAACCCTCATTATCAACAACCACCACTATATACACCTCTACCCTCATTATCAACAACCACCACTATATACACTATATACACCTCTACCCTCATTATCAACCCTCATTATCCAACCACCACTATATACACTATATACACCTCTACCCTCATTATCAACAACCACCACTATATACACCTCTACACCTCTACCCTCATTATCAACAACCACCACTATATACTACTATTATCAGCAACACCTCTACCCCTCATTATCAACAACCACCACTATATACACTATATACACCTCTACCCTCATTATCAACAACCACCACCACCCTATTATCAACAACACACTATATACACCTACCCTCATTATCAACAACCACCACTATATACACTATATACACCTCTACCCTCATTATCAACCACCACCACCTACCCTCATTATCAACAACCACCACTATATACACCTCTACCCTCATTATCAACAACCACCACTATATACACTATATACACCTCTACCCTCATTATCAACAACCACCACTATACCACTATATACACCTCTACACCCTCATTATCAACAACCACCACCACTATATACACCTCTACCCTATATCAACAACCACACTATATACACCTACCCTCATTATCAACAACCACCACTATATACACTATATACACACCTCTACCCTCATTATCAACAACCACCACTATATACACCTCTACCCTCATTATCAACAACCACCACCACTATATACACCTCTACCCTCATTATCAACAACCACCACTATATACACTATATACACCTCTACCCTCATTATCAACAAACCACTATATACACTATATACACCTCTACCCTCATTATCAACAACCACCACTATATACACCTCTACCCTCATTATCAACAACCACCACTATATACACTATATACACCTCTACCCTCATTATCAACAACCACCACTATATACACTATATACACCTCTACCCTCATTATCAACAACCACCACTATATACACCTCTACCCTCATTATCAACAACCACCACTATATACACTATATACACCTATATCTACCCTCATTATCAACAACCACCACTATATACACCTCTACCCTCATTATCAACAACCACCACTATATACACCTCTACCCTCATTATCAACAACCACCACTATATACACTACACCCTCATTATCAACAACCACCACTATATACACTATATACACCTCTATCATTATCAACAACCACCACTATATACACTATATACACCTACCCTCATTATCAACAACCACCACTATATACACTATATACACCTCTACCCTCATTATCAACAAACCACCACTATATACACCTCTACCCTCATTATCAACAACCACCACTATATACACCTCTACCCTCATTATCAACCAACCACTATATACACTATATACACTCTACCCTCATTATCAACAACCACCACTATATACACTATATACACCTCTACCCTCATTATCAACAACCACCACTATATCAACAACCACACTATATACACCTCTACCCCATTATCAACAACCACCACTATATACACCTCTACCCATTATCAACAACCACACTATATACACTATATACACCTCTACCCTCATTATCAACAAACCACCACTATATACACCTCTACCCTCATTATCAACAACCACCACTATATACACACCCTCATTATCAACAACCACCACTATATACACCTCTACCCTCATTATCAACAACAACCACCACTATATACACTATATACACCTCTACCCTCATTATCAACAACCACCACTATATACACTATATACACCTCTACCCTCATTATCAACAACCACCACCACTATATACACCTCTACCCTCATTATCAACAACCACCACTATATACACTATATACACCTCTACCCTCATTATCAACAACCACCACTATATACTACCTACCCTCATATCAACAACACACTATATACACCTCTACCCTCATTATCAACAACCACCACTATATACACTATATACACCTCTACCCTCATTATCAACAACCACCACTATATACTACTATATACACCTCTACCCTCATTATCAACAACCACCACTATATACACTATATACACCTCTACCCTCATTATCAACAACCACCACTATATACACTATATACACCTCTATCAACAACCACCATTATCAACAACCACCACTATATACACCTCTACCCTCATTATCAACAACCACCACTATATACACCTCTACCCTCATTATCAACAACCACCACTATATACACCTCTACCCTCATTATCAACAACCACCACTATATACACTATATACACCTCTACCCTCATTATCAACAACCACCACTATATACACTATATACACCTCTACCCTCATTATCAACAACCACCACACACTCTCTACCCTCATTATCAACAACCACCACTATATACACTATATACACCTCTACCCTCATTATCAACAACCACCACTATATACACTATATACACCTCTACCCTCATTATCAACAAACCACTATATACACTATATACACCTCTACCCTCATTATCAACAACCACCACTATATACACTATATACACCTCTACCCTCATTATCAACAACCACACATATACACCTACACTATATACACCTCTACCCTCATTATCAACAACCACCACTATATACACTATATACACCTCTACCCTCATTATCAACAACCACCACTATATACACTATATACACCTCTACCCTCATTATCAACAACCACCACTATATACACCTCTACCCTCATTATCAACAACCACCACTATATACACCTCTACCCTCATTATCAACAACCACCACACACTATATACACACTACACTACCTCTACCCTCATTATCAACAACCACCACTATATACACCTCTACCCTCATTATCAACAACCACCACTATATACACTATATACACTATATACACTCTACCCTCATTATCAACAACCACCACTATATACACCTCTACCCTCATTATCAACAACCACCACTATATACACCTCTACCCTCATTATCAACAACCACCACTATATACACTATATACACCTCTACCCTCATTATCAACAACCACCACTATATACACTATATACACCCTACCCTCATTATCAACAACCACCACTATATACACTATATACACCTCTACCCTCATTATCAACAACCACCACTATATACACACTATATACACCTCTACCCTCATTATCAACACCACCACTATATACACTATATACACCTCTACCCTCATTATCAACAACCACCACTATATACACCTCTACCCTCATTATCAACAACCACCACTATATACACCTACACCTCTACCCTCATTATCAACAACCACCACTATATACACCTCTACCCTCATTATCAACAAACCACCACTATATACACCTCTACCCTCATTATCAACCACCACTATATACACTATATACACCTCTACCCTCATTATCAACAACCACCACCACTATATCAACAACCACACCTATATCTACCCTCATTATCAACAAACCACCACTATATACACCTCTACCCTCATTATCAACAACCACCACTATATACACCTCTACCCTCATTATCAACAACCACCACTATATACACTATATACACCTCTACCCTCATTATCAACAACCACCACTATATACACCTCTACCCTCATTATCAACAACCACCACTATATACACCTCTACCCTCATTATCAACAACCACCACTATATACACTATATACACCTCTACCCTCATTATCAACAACCACCACTATATACACTATATACACCTCTACCCTCATTATCAACAACCACCACTATATACACTATATACACCTCTACCCTCATTATCAACAACCACCACTATATACACCTCTACCCTCATTATCAACAACCACCACTATATACACACCTCTACCCTCATTATCAACAACCACCACTATATACACTATATACACCTCTACCCTCATTATCAACAACCACCACTATATACACTATATACACCTCTACCCTCATTATCAACAACCACCACTATATACACCTCTACCCTCATTATCAACAACCACCACTATATACACCTCTACCCTCATTATCAACAACCACCACTATATACACCTCTACCCTCATTATCAACAACCACCACTATATACACTATATACACCTCTACCCTCATTATCAACAACCACCACTATATACACCTCTACCCTCATTATCAACAACCACCACTATATACACCTCTACCCTCATTATCAACAACCACCACTATATACACTATATACACCTCTACCCTCATTATCAACAACCACCACTACCCTCATTATATACACTATATACACCTCTACCCTCATTATCAACAACCACCACTATATACACTATATACACCTCTACCCTCATTATCAACAACCACCACTATATACACTATATACACCTCTACCCTCATTATCAACAACCACCACTATATACACTATATACACCTCTACCCTCATTATCAACAACCACCACTATATACACTATATACACCTCTACCCTCATTATCAACAACCACCACTATATACACTATATACACCTCTACCCTCATTATCAACAACCACCACTATATACACCTCTACCCTCATTATCAACAACCACCACCACTATATACACCTATATCTACCCTCATTATCAACAACCACCACTATATACACTATATACACCTCTACCCTCATTATCAACAACCACCACTATATACACTATATACACCTCTACCCTCATTATCAACAACCACCACTATATACACACCTCTACCCTCATTATCAACAACCACCACTATATACACTATATCTACCCTCATTATCAACAACCACCACTATATACACTATATACACCTCTACCCTCATTATCAACAACCACCACTATATACACTATATACACCTCTACCCTCATTATCAACAACCACCACTATATACACCTCTACCCTCATTATCAACAACCACCACTATATACACTATATACACCTCTACCCTCATTATCAACAACCACCACTATATACACTATATACACCTCTACCCTCATTATCAACAACCACCACTATATACACTATATACACCTCTACCCTCATTATCAACAACCACCACTATATACACCTCTACCCTCATTATCAACAACCACCACTATATACACTATATACACCTCTACCCTCATTATCAACAACCACCACTATATACACTATATACACCTCTACCCTCATTATCAACAACCACCACTATATACACTATATACACCTCTACCCTCATTATCAACAACCACCACTATATACACCTCTACCCTCATTATCAACAACCACCACTATATACCTCTACCCTCATTATCAACAACCACCACTATATACACTATATACACCTCTACCCTCATTATCAACAACCACCACTATATACACCTCTACCCTCATTATCAACAACCACCACTATATACACCTCTACCCTCATTATCAACAACCACCACTATATACACTATATACACCTCTACCCTCATTATCAACAACCACCACTATATACACTATATACACCTCTACCCTCATTATCAACAACCACCACTATATACACTATATACACCTCTACCCTCATTATCAACAACCACCACTATATACACTATATACACCTCTACCCTCATTATCAACAACCACCACTATATACACCTCTACCCTCATTATCAACAACCACCACTATATACACTATATACACCTCTACCCTCATTATCAACAACCACCACTATATACACCTCTACCCTCATTATCAACAACCACCACTATATACACTATATACACCTCTACCCTCATTATCAACAACCACCACTATATACACTATATACACCTCTACCCTCATTATCAACAACCACCACTATATACACTATATACACCTCTACCCTCATTATCAACAACCACCACTATATACACTATATACACCTCTACCCTCATTATCAACAACCACCACTATATACACCTCTACCCTCATTATCAACAACCACCACTATATACTACTCATTATACACCACTATATACACTATCTACCCTCATTATCAACAACCACCACTATATACACTATATACACCTCTACCCTCATTATCAACAACCACCACTATATACACTATATACACCTCTACCCTCATTATCAACAACCACCACTATATACACCTCTACCCTCATTATCAACAACCACCACTATATACACTATATATACCTCTACCCTCATTATCAACAACCACCACTATATACACTATATACACCTCTACCCTCATTATCAACAACCACCACTATATACACTATATACACCTCTACCCTCATTATCAACAACCACCACTATATACACTATATCTACCCTCATTATCAACAACCACCACTATATACACTATATACACCTCTACCCTCATTATCAACAACCACCACTATATACACTATATACACCTCTACCCTCATTATCAACAACCACCACTATATACACTATATACACCTCTACCCTCATTATCAACAACCACCACTATATACACTATATACACTCTACCTCATTATCAACAACCACCACTATATACACTCATTATCATTAACAACCACCACTATATACACTCTACCCTCATTATCAACAACCACCACTATATACACCCTACCCTCATTATCAACAACCACCACTATATACACTATATACACCTCTACCCTCATTATCAACAACCACCACTATATACACTATATACACCTCTACCCTCATTATCAACAACCACCACTATATACACTATATACACCTCTACCCTCATTATCAACAACCACCACTATATACACTATATACACTCTCATTATCAACAACCACCACTCCTCATTATCACTATATACACCTCTCACCTCTACCCTCATTATCAACAACCACCACTATATCTCATTATCACCACTCTCTCTCATTATCAACAACCACCACTATATACACTATATACACCTCTCTCTCATTATCTGTATCTATCTACCCTCATTCTCTCTCTCTCTCTCTCTCTGTCTCTCTCTCTCTCTCTCTCTCAACAACCACCTCTCTCTCTCTCTCTCTCTCTCTCTCTCTCTCTCTCTCTCTCTCTCTCTCTCTCTCTCTCTCTCTCTCTCTCTCTCTCTCTCTCTCTCTCTCTCTCTCTCTCTCTCTCTCTGTCTCTCTCTCTCTCTCTCTCTCTCTCTCTCTCTCTCTCTCTCTCTCTCTCTCTCTCTCTCTGTCTCTCTCTCTCTGTCTCTCTCTCTCTCTCTCTCTCTCTCTCTCTCTCTCTCTCTGTCTCTCTCTCTCTGTCTCTCTGTCTCTCTCTCTCTCTCTCTGTCTCTCTCTCTCTGTCTCTCTCTCTCTCTCTCTCTCTCTCTCTGTCTCTCTCTCTGTCTCTCTGTCTCTCTCTCTCTCTCTCTCTCTGTCTCTCTCTCTGTCTCTCTGTCTCTCTCTCCCCCCCCTCTCTGTCTCTCTCTCTTTCCCTCTGAGGACGTTTCATCCTTTGTGTGTGTGTTTGTGTGCTTCCCTGTGTGTGTCTTTCTCTCTCTCTGTGTATCAGGAGGTGAAGGAGGAGGAGGTGAAGGAGGAGGAGGAGGTGAAGGAGGAGGTGGAGGAGGAGGTGTTGGTAGAGTGCAGGGTGAGGTTTCTGTCCTTCATTGGGGTAGGGAGGGACATCCACTGCTTTGCCTTCATCATGGACGGAGGAGGACAACGCTACGAGTGTCACGTGTTCTGGTGTGAACCCAACGCTGGACAGCTCTCTGAGGCCGTACAGGCTGCGTGCATGGTGCGTACACTCTAGAATATGTAGATCTATCTGCAGGCTTCATGCATGGTGCGTACACTCTAGAATATGTAGATCTATCTGCAGGCTTCATGCATGGTGAGTACACTCTAGAGTATGTAGATCTATGTACAGGCTGCATGCATGGTGAGTACAGTCTATAATACCTAGATCTATATGCAGGTTTCATGCATGGTTAGTACAGTCTATAATACCTAGATCTATATGCAGGCTTCATGCATGGTGAGTACACTCTAGAATATCTAGATCTATATGCAGGCTGCATGCATGGTGAGTACACTCTAGAATACCTAGATCTATATGCAGGTTTCATGCATGGTTAGTACAGTCTATAATACCTAGATCTATATGCAGGCTTCATGCATGGTGAGTACACTCTAGAATATCTAGATCTATATGCAGGCTTCATGCATGGTGAGTACACTCTAGAATACCTAGATCTATATGCAGGCTTCATGCATGGTGAGTACACTCTAGAATATCTAGATCTATATGCAGGCTTCATGCATGGTGAGTACAGTCTATAATACCTAGATCTATATGCAGGTTTCATGCATGGTGAGAACACTCTAGAATACCTAGATCTATATGCAGGCTTCATGCATGGTGAGTACACTCTAGAATATCTAGATCTATATGCAGGCTGCATGCATGGTGAGTACACTCTAGAATATCTAGATCTATATGCAGGCTTCATGCATGGTGAGTACAGTCTATAATACCTAGATCTATATGCAGGCTTCATGCATGGTGAGTACACTCTAGAATATCTAGATCTATATGCAGGCTTCATGCATGGTGAGTACACAGTCTAGAATATCTAGATCTATATGCAGGCTTCATGCATGGTGAGTACACTCTAGAATATCTAGATCTATATGCAGGCTTCATGCATGGTGAGTACACTCTAGAATACCTAGATCTATATGCAGGCTTCATGCATGGTGAGAACACTCTAGAATACCTAGATCTATATGCAGGCTTCATGCATGGTGAGTACACTCTAGAATATCTAGATCTATATGCAGGCTTCATGCATGGTTAGCACAGTCTATAATATCTAGATATATATGCAGGCTTCATGCATGGTGAGCACAGTCTATAATATCTAGATCTATGTACAGGCTTCATGCATGGTGAGTACACTCTAGAATATCTAGATCTATATGTAGGCTTCATGCATGGTGAGTACACTCTATAATATTTAGATCTATATGCAGGCTTCATGCATGGTGAGTACAGTCTATAATATCTAGATCTATATGCAGGCTTCATGCATGGTGAGTACAGTCTATAATATGTAGATCTATATGCAGGCTTCATGCATGGTGAGTACAGTCTATAATATCTAGATCTATATGCAGGCTTCATGCATGGTGAGTACAGTCTATAATATCTAGATCTATATGCAGGCTTCATGCATGGTGAGTACAGTCTATAATATCTAGATCTATATGCAGGCTTCATGCATGGTGAGTACAGTCTATAATATGTAGATCTATGTACAGGCTTCATGCATGGTGAGTACAGTCTGTATCTACTGTATGTACTGTATCAAATCCTCCTGGAGGTCCGGAGTACTGCTGCTGTTCTGTTCTTCCTGATCTTTAATGGTACCACCTGGTGTCTCTCCCTCTCTCTCTGTCTCTCTACGTCTTACTCTCTCTCTCTCTCTGTCTCTCTCTCTCTCTCTCTCTCTCTCTCTCTACGTCTCACTCTCTCTCTCTCTGTCTCTCTGTCTCTCTGTCTCTCTACGTCTTACTCTCTGTCTCTCTGTCTCTCTGTCTCTCTGTCTCTCTCTCTCTCTCTGTCTCTCTCCGTCTCTCTCTCTTTCTGTCTCTCTCCATCTCTCTCTCTCTCTCTCTCTCTCTACGTCTCACTCTCTCTCTTTCTGTCTCTCTCCGTCTCTCTCTCTTTCTGTCTCTCTATGTCTCACTCTCCCCGTCTCTCTCTCTCTCTCTCTCTCTCCATCTCTCTCTCTTTCTATGTCTCTATATCTCTCTCTCTCTCTCTCTCTCTCTCTCTCTCTCTCTCTCTCTCTCTCTCTCTCTCTCTCTCTCTCTCTCTCTCTCTCTCTCTCTCCCTCTCTCTCCCCACCCATCTCCCTCTCCTCTAGTTAAGGTATCAGAAGTGCCTGTTGGCTCACCCCCCCTCCCAGAGACCCCTCCCCTCCTGTGGCCGTGGCTCCTCCTCCCTGGGCAGCGGCGGTGGTAACCGCGGTAACGGCGGTGTGAAGAGAGGAGTGCTGTCCCTCATCGACACCCTCAAACAGAAGGGACCGCTGCCCCACCAGAGTAACCACGGAAACTAAACTAACATCGTGACCAGGACCGCACACCCCGGTAACTATTGGGGGAAAAAAAACAACGCTGCACCTTTTGCTAATCGTGAAAATCACGACTCTAATCCGGTCGAACTATGGCAGCCAAACGTAGACCTCCTCCCATCACCTCAACACAGAACTGTCTACCAGTCGGTGATCACCTCAACACAGAACTGTCTACCAGTCGGTGATCACCTCAACACAGAACTGTCTACCAGTCGGTGATCAACCCCAACACAGAACTGTCTACCAGTCGGTGATCACCTCAACACAGAACTGTCTACCAGTCGGTGATCACCTCAACACAGAACTGTCTACCAGTCGGTGATCACCTCAACACAGAACTGTCTACCAGCCGGTGATCACCTCAACACAGAACTGTCTACCAGTCGGTGATCACCTCAACACAGAACTGTCTACCAGTCGGTGATCACCTCAACACAGAACTGTCTACCAGTCGGTGATCACCTCAACACAGAACTGTCTACCAGCCGGTGATCACCTCAACACAGAACTGTCTACCAGTCGGTGATCACCTCAACACAGAACTGTCTACCAGTCGGTGATCACCTCAACACAGAACTGTCTACCAGTCGGTGATCAACCCCAACACAGAACTGTCTACCAGTCGGTGATCACCTCAACACAGAACTGTCTACCAGTCGGTGATCACCTCAACACAGAACTGTCTACCAGTCGGTGATCACCTCAACACAGAACTGTCTACCAGTCGGTGATCACCTCAACACAGAACTGTCTACCAGCCGGTGATCACCTCAACACAAAGAGAGAGAGAGAGAGAGAGAGAGAGAGAGGGGAAAATAATCAGGTTGGAGTGACCTCTACCCTCTGACCTGGTGACCCTTCCTGTCTGTACCTGTACCTCCAGCATGACCTGGGACACCTGCAGACACACCTGTAGACACAACCTACACACACCTGTAGAGGCACCTGTTGACACAACCTACACACACCTGTAGAGACACCTGTAGACACAACCTACACACAACTGTAGAGACACCTGTAGACACAACCTACACAGACCTGTAGAGGCACTTGTTCATATCTACACCTGTTCATATCTACACCTGCTGTTCATATCTACACCTGTATACACCTGTTCATATCTACACCTGTTCATATCTACACCTGTATACACCTGTTCATATCTACACCTGTTCATATATACACCTGTTCATATCTACACCTGTATACACCTGTTCATATCTACACCTGTATACACCTGTTCATATCTACACCTGTATACACCTGTTCATATCTACACCTGTTCATATCTACACCTGTTCATATCTACACCTGTTCATATCTACACCTGTATACACCTGTTCATATCTACACCTGTATACACCTGTTCATATCTACACCTGTTCATATCTACACCTGTATACACCTGTTCATATCTACACCTGTTCATATATACACCTGTATACACCTGTTCATATCTACACCTGTATACACCTGTTCATATCTACACCTGTTCATATCTACACCTGTATACACCTGTTCATATCTACACCTGTATACACCTGTTCATATCTACACCTGTTCATATCTACACCTGTATACACCTGTTCATATCTACACCTGTATACACCTGTTCATATCTACACCTGTTCATATCTACACCTGTATACACCTGTTCATATCTACACCTGTATACACCTGTTCATATCTACACCTGTTCATATCTACACCTGTATACACCTGTTCATATTTTGGCGAGGAATCACAAGTGTATCCTTCCACAGAAGACAGTCCTCCCTCCTCGATAGCGGCCTTTTGACGAGGAATCACACGTGTATCCTTCCACAGAAGACAGTCCTCCCTCCTCGATAGCCTCCTTTTGGCGAGGAATCACACGTGTATCCTTCCACAGAAAACAGTCCTCCCCTCCTCGATAGCGGCCTTTTGACGAGGAATCACACGTGTATCCTTCCACAGAAGACAGTCCTCCCTCCTCGATAGCCTCCTTTTGGTGAGGAATCACACGTGTATCCTTCCACAGAAGACAGTCCTCCCCTCCCCTCCTCGATAGCGCCCTTTTGACGAGGAATCACACATGTATCCTTCCACAGAAGACAGTCCTCCCCTCCTCGATAGCGGCCTTTTGACGAGGAATCACACGTGTATCCTTCCACAGAAAACAGTCCTCCCCTCCTCGATAGCCTCCTTTTGGCGAGGAATCACACATGTATCCTTCCACAGAAGACAGTCCTCCCCTCCTCGATAGCGGCCTTTTGACGAGGAATCACACGTGTATCCTTCCACAGAAAACAGTCCTCCCCTCCCCTCCTCGATAGCCTCCTTTTGGCGAGGAATCACACGTGTATCCTTCCACAGAAGACAGTCCTCCCTCCTCGATAGCGGCCTTTTGACGAGGAATCACACGTGTATCCTTCCACAGAAGACAGTCCTCCCTCCTCGATAGCCTCCTTTTGGTGAGGAATCACACGTGTATCCTTCCACAGAAGACAGTCCTCCCTCCTCGATAGCCTCCTTTTGGCGAGGAATCACACGTGTATCCTTCCACAGAAAACAGTCCTCCCCTCCCCTCCTCGATAGCCTCCTTTTGGCGAGGAATCACACGTGTATCCTTCCACAGAAGACAGTCCTCCCTCCTCGATAGCGGCCTTTTGACGAGGAATCACACGTGTATCCTTCCACAGAAGACAGTCCTCCCTCCTCGATAGCCTCCTTTTGGTGAGGAATCACACGTGTATCCTTCCACAGAAGACAGTCCTCCCCTCCTCGATAGCCTCCTTTTGGTGAGGAATCACACGTGTATCCTTCCACAGAAGACAGTCCTCCCCTCCTCGATAGCGGCCTTTTGACGAGGAATCACACGTGTATCCTTCCACAGAAAACAGTCCTCCCCTCCTCGATAGCCTCCTTTTGGCGAGGAATCACACGTGTATCCTTCCACAGAAAACAGTCCTCCCCTCCTCGATAGCGGCCTTTTGACGAGGAATCACACGTGTATCCTTCCACAGAAAACAGTCCTCCCCTCCTCGATAGCCTCCTTTTGGTGAGGAATCACACGTGTATCCTTCCACAGAAAACAGTCCTCCCCTCCTCGATAGCCTCCTTTTGGCGAGGAATCACACGTGTATCCTTCCACAGAAAACAGTCCTCCCCTCCTCGATAGCCTCCTTTTGGTGAGGAATCACACGTGTATCCTTCCACAGAAAACAGTCCTCCCCTCCTCGATAGCCTCCTTTTGGCGAGGAATCACACGTGTATCCTTCCACAGAAAACAGTCCTCCCCTCCTCGATAGCGGCCTTTTGACGAGGAATCACACGTGTATCCTTCCACAGAAGACAGTCCTCCCTCCTCGATAGCCTCCTTTTGGCGAGGAATCACACGTGTATCCTTCCACAGAAAACAGTCCTCCCTCCTCGATAGCCTCCTTTTGGCGAGGAATCACACGTGTATCCTTCCACAGAAGACAGTCCTCCCTCCTCGATAGCGGCCTTTTGACGAGGAATCACACGTGTATCCTTCCACAGAAGACAGTCCTCCCTCCTCGATAGCCTCCTTTTGGTGAGGAATCACACGTG
This sequence comes from Oncorhynchus nerka, assembly GCF_034236695.1. Classification (NCBI taxonomy): domain Eukaryota; kingdom Metazoa; phylum Chordata; class Actinopteri; order Salmoniformes; family Salmonidae; genus Oncorhynchus; species Oncorhynchus nerka. The sequence continues at coordinate 5,102,634 of NC_088413.1, read as the reverse complement.
TATCCTTCCACAGAAGACAGTCCTCCCCTCCCCTCCTCGATAGCGTCCTTTTGACGAGGAATCACACATGTATCCTTCCACAGAAGACAGTCCTCCCCTCCTCGATAGCGGCCTTTTGACGAGGAATCACACGTGTATCCTTCCACAGAAAACAGTCCTCCCCTCCTCGATAGCCTCCTTTTGGCGAGGAATCACACATGTATCCTTCCACAGAAGACAGTCCTCCCCTCCTCGATAGCGGCCTTTTGACGAGGAATCACACGTGTATCCTTCCACAGAAAACAGTCCTCCCCTCCTCGATAGCCTCCTTTTGGTGAGGAATCACACGTGTATCCTTCCACAGAAAACAGTCCTCCCCTCCTCGATAGCCTCCTTTTGGCGAGGAATCACACGTGTATCCTTCCACAGAAAACAGTCCTCCCCTCCTCGATAGCGGCCTTTTGACGAGGAATCACACGTGTATCCTTCCACAGAAAACAGTCCTCCCCTCCTCGATAGCCTCCTTTTGGTGAGGAATCACACGTGTATCCTTCCACAGAAAACAGTCCTCCCCTCCTCGATAGCCTCCTTTTGGCGAGGAATCACACGTGTATCCTTCCACAGAAAACAGTCCTCCCCTCCTCGATAGCGGCCTTTTGACGAGGAATCACACGTGTATCCTTCCACAGAAAACAGTCCTCCCCTCCTCGATAGCCTCCTTTTGGTGAGGAATCACACGTGTATCCTTCCACAGAAAACAGTCCTCCCCTCCTCGATAGCCTCCTTTTAGCGAGGAATCACACATGTATCAGTATATTATATTCACGTTTTATATTGTCACACAGTCACTCCTCACTCACAGATATAGCACCAAGGTTGCTTCCCAAACTGCACCCTATTCCCTACGTAGTACAGTACTTTGAGTACGCCCCCTCTAGACCCCGGTAGTGCATAATATAGGGAATAGTTTTCCATTTAGAACACAGCATAGGGTTCCATTTAGAACACAGCATAGGGTTCCATTTAGAACACAGCATAGGGTTCCATTTAGAACACAGCATAGGGTTCCATTTAGAACACAGATAGGGTTCCATTTAGAACACAGCATAGGGTTCCATTTAGAACACAACCCATGTCTGAGACAGACACAAAAGCTTTATAACAGTTAGACCAGTAATAACATCAGGCTTGAGAACAGTTATAACATGTTATAGAACAACAGGCTTGAGAACAGTTATAACATGTTATAGAACAAGACACAGGCTTGTGAACAGTTATACCATGTTATAGAACAACAGGCTTGAGAACAGTTATAACATGTTATAGAACAAGACACAGGCTTGTGAACAGTTATACCATGTTATAGAACATCAGGCTTGAGGACAGTTATAACATGCTATAGAACAACAGGTTTGAGAACAGTTATAACATGTTATAGAACAACAGGCTTGAGAACAGTTATAACATGTTATAGAACAACAGGCTTGAGAACAGTTATAACATGTTATAGAACAACAGGCTTGAGAACAGTTATAACATGTTATAGAACAAGACACAGGCTTGAGAACAGTTATAACATGTTATAGAACATCAGGCTTGAGAACAGTTATAACATGTTATAGAACAACAGGCTTGAGAACAGTTATAACATGTTATAGAACAACAGGCTTGAGAACAGTTATAACATGTTATAGAACAACAGGCTTGAGAACAGTTATAACATGTTATAGAACAACAGGCTTGAGAACAGTTATAACATGTTATAGAACAAGACACATTCTTGAGAACAGTTATAACATGTGATAGAACAACAGGCTTGAGAACAGTTATAACATGTTATAGAACAAGACACATTCTTGAGAACAGTTATAACATGTGATAGAACAACAGGCTTGAGAACAGTTATAACATGTGATAGAACAACAGGCTTGAGAACAGTTATAACATGTGATAGAACAACAGGCTTGAGAACAGTTATAACATGTTATAGAACAACAGGCTTGAGAACAGTTATAACATGTTATAGAACAACAGGCTTGAGAACAGTTATAACATGTTATAGAACAAGACACATTCTTGAGAACAGTTATAACATGTGATAGAACATCAGGCTTGAGAACAGTTATAACATGTTATAGAACAACAGGCTTGAGAACAGTTATAACATGTGATAGAACAACAGGCTTGAGAACAGTTATAACATGTTATAGAACAAGACACATTCTTGAGAACAGTTATAACATGTGATAGAACAACAGGCTTGAGAACAGTTATAACATGTTATAGAACAACAGGCTTGAGAACAGTTATAACATGTTATAGAACAAGACACAGGCTTGAGAACAGTTATAACATGTTATAGAACAACAGGCTTGAGAACAGTTATAACATGTTATAGAACAACAGGCTTGAGAACAGTTATAACATGTTATAGAACAACAGGCTTGAGAACAGTTATAACATGTTATAGAACAAGACACAGGCTTGAGAACAGTTATAACATGTTATAGAACAAGACACAGGCTTGAGAACAGTTATAACATGTTATAGAACAACAGGCTTGAGAACAGTTATAACATGTTATAGAACAACAGGCTTGAGAACAGTTATAACATGTTATAGAACAACAGGCTTGAGAACAGTTATAACATGTTATAGAACAACAGGCTTGAGAACAGTTATAACATGTTATAGAACAAGACACAGGCTTGAGAACAGTTATAACATGTTATAGAACAACAGGCTTGAGAACAGTTCTAACATGTTATAGAACAACAGGCTTGAGAACAGTTATAACATGCTATAGAACAACAGGCTTGAGAACAGTTATAACATGTTATAGAACAACAGGCTTGAGAACAGTTATAACATGTTATAGAACGACAGGCTTGAGAACAGTTATAACATGCTATAGAACAACAGGCTTGAGAACAGTTATAACATGTTATAGAACAACAGGCTTGAGAACAGTTATAACATGTTATAGAACAACAGGCTTGAGAACAGTTATAACATGTTATAGAACAAGACACAGGCTTGAGAACAGTTATAACATGTTATAGAACAACAGACTTGAGAACAGTTATAACATGTTATAGAACAAGACACATTCTTGAGAACAGTTATAACATGTGATAGAACAACAGGCTTGAGAACAGTTATAACATGTTATAGAACAACAGGCTTGAGAACAGTTATAACATGTGATAGAACAACAGGCTTGAGAACAGTTATAACATGTTATAGAACAACAGGCTTGAGAACAGTTATAACATGTTATAGAACAACAGGCTTGAGAACAGTTATAACATGTTCTAGAACAACAGGCTTGAGAACAGTTATAACATGTTCTAGAACAACAGGCTTGAGAACAGTTATAACATGTTCTAGAACAACAGGCTTGAGAACAGTTATAACATGTTCTAGAACAACAGGCTTGAGAACAGTTATAACATGTTCTAGAACAACAGGCTTGAGAACTGTTATAACATGTTCTAGAACAACAGGCTTGAGAACAGTTATAACATGTTCTAGAACAACAGGCTTGAGAACAGTTATAACATGTTCTAGAACAACAGGCTTGAGAACAGTTATAACATGTTCTAGAACAACAGGCTTGAGAACAGTTATAACATGTTCTAGAACAACAGGCTTGAGCCTCCATGTGTCTCCTTCCGTTTGCTCCTCTCTGGTTTATCACTATATCAATTTAACCTGTATGAATAAACTGCTTATTAAAACAGGCCTCAGACTCCTGTGGTCGATACGTACGTGTGTGTGTGTGTGTGTGTGTGTGTGTGTGTGTGTGTGTGTGTGTGTGTGTGTGTGTCTGTACTGGTGCTGGAGAAAGAGAGGAGGAGGAGAGATTTGATGTGGTTGGAGGGTGATACGAGAAGGGGGAGGGAGAGATCTACTGTTACTCCCCAGGGAGGTGAGGCGGGGGGAGGAGAGGGGAGGGAGAGAACTACTGTTACTCCCCAGGGAGGAGAGGGAGGGAGGGAGGGGAGGGAGAGAACTACTGTTAATCCCCAGGGAGGAGAGGGAGGGAGGAGAGGGGAGGGAGAGAACTACTGTTAATCCCCAGGGAGGAGAGGGAGGGAGGAGAGGGGGGAGGAGAGGGGAGGGAGAGATCTACTGTTACTCCCCAGGGAGGTGAGGCTGGGGGAGGAGAGGGGAGGGAGAAATATACTGTTACTCCCCAGGGAGGAGAGGGAGGGAGAGGAGAGGAGAGGAGAGGGAGAGAACTTGTCAGGATTTGGCCAGGGTTGTTCCGGTTTTTGGTCACTAGATGCCCCCATTGTGCCTTTTGACCTTTTGTTTTCCCTTGATCCCCATTATTATTTGCACCTGTGCCTCGTTTCCCCTGATTGTATTTAAACCCTTTGTTTTCCTCAGTCCTTTGCTCTGTGTTTGTATGTTAGCACCCAGCCCTAGTATTCTGTTAACTCTTGTTGATCCCGGTGGATGCTCTTGTGGAATTCTGTTTTTTGTTCTTGTTTATTTATTTTTGAGTATCTTTTGAGGCTTTTTGTGCTATACCTACCACCTTGTGGATTTACCTCTTTTGTCTTGGAGGATTACCTTTGTTCTTGTGGAATTCCTTTTGAGGTTGTGGAGTTACATGTGTTCCTGAAGGACTTCACTTTTTACTACATTAAATACACCGTCTCAAGTACTGCTGTGTCTGCCTCATCTTCTGGGTTCTGCCGACTATTCGTGGCTCAGTTGGTTAAGTGACTGTTTCTCACTCCGGAGACCCGGGTTCGTAACCGGGTCCTGACAGAAACACAGAGCCAAAAATGAACCCAGAGGCAGCCAGTTCCCAGGACCTTGTTGCCATGCTGTCCCACCACCAGGAGACTGTCCAACGCCACGAAGCCGCCCTGGTTCAGCAAGAGGCCTTAATGGCTAGACATTCTCATCTTCTGTCGGAGATGCTGACTTCCATAAAGCAGATATCTGATCGACTTACCTCGGCAACAGTTCCCGTCCCAGTACCTCAGATTCACGTACCCATGGCAGTTAACCCTCTGGCTGAACCTCGTCTTCCACCTCCCCAACGGTTCTCAGGTGATCCAAGTGCTTGTAAAGGGTTTCTCACCCAATGTTCTCTCTCCTTCGAGCTGCAACCCTCGTCGTTCCCCACCGACCGGTCTAAGATCGCATATATCATCACCCTGCTGTCGGAAAAAGCCCTGGCCTGGGCTACTGCTGTGTGGGATGCCCATAGTTCCTGCTGTGCCAGCTACTCTGCCTTTGCTGAGGAATTCAAACGAGTGTTTCAAGGCCCAAGCAGTGGTCCTGACTCAGCCAAACAGCTCCTGACTCTCCACCAAGGTCGGCGCAGCGTGACGGACTATGCCATCCAGTTCCGCACGGTGGCAGCAGCGAGTGGTTGGAACAACGAGGCGCTCACTGTGTGCTTTCTGAAAGGCCTTTCCGACACTATCCAAGATGAACTGGCCACTCGGGAACCACCGGAGAATCTCGAGTCCCTGATCAAGTTGGCCTCACGCATTGACCAGCGTCTGAGAGAGAGAGAACTCAACCGTAGACCTCTAGCCCCTATCAGGCCCAGCTCCGAGTCCCCACCTTTATCCTCGCTGGCTCCACCGGAACCCATGCAGATTGGACGCATCTCCCAGGCTGAGAGAGACCGCCGGATGAGGGAGCGACGCTGTCTATATTGCGGCAAACCGGGCCATTTCCGTTCCACGTGTCCCGGGCTCCAGGGAAACGCTCTGTCCCGTACAGACCGGGGGGAACTGTAACGGGAAACATAACCTCCTCCCATCCGTCCAACTCCCGTCTGCTCATTCCAGTCACCCTTTCCTGGGACAACCACAAGCTTCACCTTCAAGCCTTGGTAGACTCTGGAGCCGCAGGTAACTTCATGGATGGTGTCTGGGCGAAGAAGAATGGCGTTCCCTTTGAACCTCTAAGTGACCCCATGAGGGTTACTACATTGGATGGAAGCCCTTTGGGATCTGGACTTGTCACTCATGTCACTACCTCCTTGCTACTTTCAGTTTCACAACACAAGGAATTGATGAACTTTCATTTGATCTCCTGTTCCGAGTTACATTTACATTTACATTTAAGTCATTTAGCAGACGCTCTTATCCAGAGCGACTTACAAATTGGTGCATTCACCTTATGACATCCAGTGGAACAGTAGTGCATCTAAATCTTTTAAGGGGGAGGGGGGGTGAGAGGGATTACTTTATCCTATCCTAGGTATTCCTTAAAGAGGTGGGGTTTCAGGTGTCTCCGGAAGGTGGTGATTGACTCCGCTGTCCTGGCGTCGTGAGGGAGTTTGTTCCACCATTGGGGGGCCAGAGCAGCGAACAGTTTTGACTGGGCTGAGCGGGAACTGTACTTCCTCAGTGGTAGGGAGGCGAGCAGGCCAGAGGTGGATGAACGCAGTGCCCTTGTTTGGGTGTAGGGCCTGATCAGAGCCTGGAGGTACTGAGGTGCCGTTCCCCTCACAGCTCCGTAGGCAAGCACCATGGTCTTGTAGCGGATGCGAGCTTCAACTGGAAGCCAGTGGAGGGAGCGGAGGAGCGGGGTGACGTGAGAGAACTTGGGAAGGTTGAACACCAGACGGGCTGCGGCGTTCTGGATGAGTTGTAGGGGTTTAATGGCACAGGCAGGGAGCCCAGCCAACAGCGAGTTGCAGTTATCCAGACGGGAGATGACAAGTGCCTGGATTAGGACCTGCGCCGCTTCCTGTGTGAGGCAGGGTCGTACTCTGCGGATGTTGTAGAGCATGAACCTACAGGAACGGGCCACCGCCTTGATGTTAGTTGAGAACGACAGGGTGTTGTCCAGGATCACGCCAAGGTTCTTAGCGCTCTGGGAGGAGGACACAATGGAGTTGTCAACCGTGATGGCGAGATCATGGAACGGGCAGTCCTTCCCGGGAGGAAGAGCAGCTCCGTCTTGCCGAGGTTCAGCTTGAGGTGGTGATCCGTCATCCACACGGATATGTCTGCCAGACATGCAGAGATGCGATTCGCCACCTGGTCATCAGAAGGGGGAAAGGAGAAGATTAATTGTGTGTCGTCTGCATAGCAATGATAGGAGAGACCATGTGAGGTTATGACAGAGCCAAGTGACTTGGTGTATAGCGAGAATAGGAGAGGGCCTAGAACAGAGCCCTGGGGACACCAGTGGTGAGAGCACGTGGTGTGGAGACGGATTCTCGCCACGCCACCTGGTAGGAGCGACCTGTCAGGTAGGACGCAATCCAAGCGTGGGCCGCGCCGGAGATGCCCAACTCGGAGAGGGTGGAGAGGAGGATCTGATGGTTCACAGTATCGAAGGCAGCCGATAGGTCTAGAAGGATGAGAGCAGAGGAGAGAGAGTTAGCTTTAGCAGTGCGGAGCGCCTCCGTGATACAGAGAAGAGCAGTCTCAGTTGAATGACTAGTCTTGAAACCTGACTGATTTGGATCAAGAAGGTCATTCTGAGAGAGATAGCGGGAGAGCTGGCCAAGGACGGCACGTTCAAGAGTTTTGGAGAGAAAAGAAAGAAGGGATACTGGTCTGTAGTTGTTGACATCGGAGGGATCGAGTGTAGGTTTTTTCAGAAGGGGTGCAACTCTCGCTCTCTTGAAGACGGAGGGGACGTAGCCAGCGGTCAGGGATGAGTTGATGAGCGAGGTGAGGTAAGGGAGAAGGTCTCCGGAAATGGTCTGGAGAAGAGAGGAGGGGATAGGGTCAAGCGGGCAGGTTGTTGGGCGGCCGGCCGTCACAAGACGCGAGATTTCATCTGGAGAGAGAGGGGAGAAAGAGGTCAGAGCACAGGGTAGGGCAGTGTGAGCAGAACCAGCGGTGTCGTTTGACTTAGCAAACGAGGATCGGATGTCGTCGACCTTCTTTTCAAAATGGTTGACGAAGTCATCTGCAGAGAGGGAGGAGGGGGAGGGGGAGGAGGATTCAGGAGGGAGGAGAAGGTTGCAAAGAGCTTCCTAGGGTTAGAGGCAGATGCTTGGAATTTAGAGTGGTAGAAAGTGGCTTTAGCAGCAGAGAGAGAAGAGGAAAATGTAGAGAGGAGGGAGTGAAAAGATGTCAGGTCCGCAGGGAGGCGAGTTTTCCTCCATTTCCGCTCGGCTGCCCGGAGCCCTGTTCTGTGAGCTCGCAATGAGTCGTCGAGCCACGGAGCGGGAGGGGAGGACCGAGCCGGCCTGGAGGATAGGGGACATAGAGAGTCAAAGGATGCAGAAAGGGAGGAGAGGAGGGTTGAGGAGGCAGAATCAGGAGATAGGTTGGAGAAGGTTTGAGCAGAGGGAAGAGATGATAGGATGGAAGAGGAGAGAGTAGCGGGGGAGAGAGAGCGAAGGTTGGGACGGCGCGATACCATCCGAGTAGGTGCAGTGTGGGAAGTGTTGGATGAGAGCGAGAGGGAAAAGGATACAAGGTAGTGGTCGGAGACTTGGAGGGGAGTTGCAACGAGGTTAGTGGAAGAACAGCATCTAGTAAAGATGAGGTCGAGCGTATTTCCTGCCTTGTGAGTAGGGGGAAGGTGAGAGGGTGAGGTCAAAAGAGGAGAGGAGTGGAAAGAAGGAGGCAGAGAGGAATGAGTCAAAGGTAGGCGTGGGGAGGTTAAAGTCGCCCAGAACTGTGAGAGGTGAGCCGTCCTCAGGAAAGGAGCTTATCAAGGCATCAAGCTCATTGATGAACTCTCCGAGGGAACCTGGAGGGCGATAAATGATAAGGATGTTAAGCTTGAAAGGGCTGGTAACTGTGACAGCATGGAATTCAAAGGAGTAGGAGTAGCAGTGTTGTCTGTGGTGATCCATGTTTCCGTCAGTGCCAAGAAGTCGAGGGACTGGAGGGAGACATAGGCTGAGATGAACTCTGCCTTGTTGGCCGCAGATCGGCAGTTCCAGAGGCTACCGGAGACCTGGAACTCCACGTGGGTCGTGCGCGCTGGGACCACCAGATTAGGGTGGCCGCGGCCACGCGGTGTGGAGCGTTTGTATGGTCTGTGCAGAGAGGAGAGAACAGGGATAGACAGACACATAGTTGACAGGCTACACAAGAGGCTACGCTAATGCAAAGGAGATTGGAATGACAAGTGGACTACACGTCTCGAGTGTTCAGGAAGTTAAGCTTACGTAGCAAGAATCTTATTGACTAAAATGATTAAAATGATACAGTACTGCTGAAGTAGGCTAGCTGGCAGAGGCTGCGTTGTTGACTATGTAGGCTAGCTGGCATTGGCTGCGTTGTTGACACTACACTAATCAAGTCGTTCCGTTGAGTGTAATAGTTTCTACTGTGCTGCTATTCGGGGCTAGCTGGCTAGCTAGCAGTGTTGATTACGTTACGTTGCGTTAAAAGAACGACAATAGCTGGCTAGCTAACCTAGGAAATCGCTCTAGACTACACAATTATCTTTGATACAAAGACGGCTATGTAGCTAGCTATGTAGCTAGCTACGATCAAACAAATCAAGCCGTTGTACTGTAATGAAATGAAATGAAAAATGTGATACTACCTGTGGAGCGAAGCGAAATGCGACCGGATTGTTGAGTGCAGAAGTTCTGTTCGGTAGACGTTGGCTAGCTGTTGGCTAGCTAGCAGAGTCTCCTATGTTAAGGACGACATAAAACTACACACTCTAAACTACACAATTATCTTGGATACGAAGACAGCAAAGACAACTATGTAGCTAGCTAACACTACACTAATCAAGTCGTTCAGTTGAGTGTAATAGTTGTGCTGCTAATCGGTAGACGGTGGACTAGCTAACGGTGGACGTTAGCTAGCTGGCTAGCTGCAGGGCAGTGTAGACTGCGTTAGGACGACGAAATACGATAATTACGCAATTATCTATGATACAAAGACGGCTATGTAGCTAGCTAAGAAGAAATTGCTAAGATTAGACAAATCAAACCGTTGTACTATAATGAAATGTAATGAAATGTAATACTACCTGCGGACCGAGTGCAGATGCGACCGCTCGCTCCAACCCGGAAGTTCCCTCTCGTCCTTGGATACCCCTGGCTTCACAGCCATAACCCTCACATCGACTGGTCTGTGGGCACTATCAAGCAGTGGGGTCCTACGTGCCAAGCTACATGTATTTTCCCGAATTCCCGAGTTCTACTCCCGAGTCTTTAGAATCCATCGACCTGACCCGAGTTCCCGAGTGTTACCATGACCTCAAACTGGTATTTAGCAAACAGAGGGCCACCATGCTACCACCCCATAGACCTTATGATTGCCCCATCGAACTGTTTCCGGGCACTTGCCCCCCCAGGGGTCGGATCTTTTCCCTATCTCCACCCGAACGAGCTGCTATGGATACCTACATCAAGGACGCTCTGGAAGCAGGCCTCATGCGTCCATCCACCTCCCCGGCGGGAGCAGGGTTTTTCTTTGTGGCCAAGAAAGACGGTGGATTACGTCCTTGCATCGACTACCGGGGACTCAATGCCATAACCGTCCGTAACCGTTACCCGCTACCCCTTATGGCCACAGCCTTCGAGCTGCTCCAGGAAGCAGTTGTTTTCACTAAGCTTGACCTGCGGAACGCATACCATCTTGTGCGGATCAGACCTGGTGACGAGTGGAAGACCGCGTTCAACACGCCTACTGGTCACTATGAATACTTGGTGATGCCCTTCGGCCTGACCAACGCCCCAGCGGTGTTCCAAGCGCTCATAAACGATGTGCTTAGGGATATGCTTAACATATTTGTGTTTGTTTACTTGGATGACATCCTCGTCTTTTCGAGCTCTCTTCAAGAACACACAAAGCATGTCAGACAAGTACTCAAACGCCTCCTAGACAGCCATCTGTACGTTAAGCCGGAAAAATGTGAATTCCATTCATCCCGAGTACAATTCCTGGGATTTGTAGTGGAACCCGGTCGAGTCCAAATGGACCCCAGGAAGGTAGGGGCGGTAGCGGATTGGCCCACCCCAAATCCGTTAAGGAAGTTCAGCGTTTCCTGGGCTTCACAAACTTTTACCGCAAGTTCATCAAGAACTTCAGCTTGGTGGCAGCCCCTCTCTCAGCTTTAACCAAGGGTGGCAATGCAAGGTTTTTGTGGGGAAGAGAAGCTGAGACGGCCTTCCAAGGACTCAAGCAGCGCGTCCTCTCTGCTCCCATCCTGATACTACCGACTACGGATGAACCGTTTGTGGTGGAGGTAGACGCCTCAGAGGTTGGTGTTGGAGCTGTCCTGTCTCAGAGGGGTGAAGACAAGAAGCTTCATCCGTGCGCTTTCTTCTCACACCGGCTTACCCCGGCTGAGAGGAACTACGGTGTGGGGGATCGTGAACTCCTAGCGGTTAAGATGGCATTGAAGGAATGGAGACACTGGCTCGAGGGGGCTTCTCACCCGTTTCAAGTGCTTACGGACCACAAAAATCTGGAGTATATCCAGCAGGCGAAGCGGTTGAACTCTAGACAAGCTAGATGGTCTCTTTTCTTCAATCGATTCCAGTTTATCCTCACCTATCGGCCCGGGTCGAAGAATCTCAAACCGGATGCCCTGTCCCGAGTCTACGCTCCCGCCATTCGAGATGACACGGACATGCCTGTCCTTCCTGCTGCTAAGATCGTGGCTCCGATTTCGTGGCAAGTTGAGGATACCGTGAGACGAGCTCAAGCTATCGAACCGGACCCGAAAGGGGGTCCTGCCAATCGGTTGTTTGTCCCCAAGGCAGTGAGGACTCAGGTCCTTCTGTGGGGGCACTCCTCTCGCCTCACCTGTCACCCGGGCGTAGGTCGCACCTTGGAGTTCATCCAGCGTAAGTTCTGGTGGCCTACCATAAGAGAAGACGTTGCCTCTTTCGTCAATGCCTGCCCCGTGTGCTGCCAGGGCAAATCTTCTCACCTCCGCCCTCAAGGACTCCTTCACCCTTTACCTATTCCCCACAGACCCTGGTCCCATATCTCGTTGGACTTTATTACTGGCCTTCCTCCATCCCATGGCAATACTACTATCCTAGTCATAATCGACAGGTTTTCAAAGGCGGTCAGGTTCGTCCCTCTGACTAAGTTACCTTCTGCCAAGGAGACGGCTGAGTTGGTAATTAATCATGTGTTCCGAGTCTTCGGCATTCCTCAAGATATGGTTTCTGACAGAGGTCCCCAGTTCGCCTCAAGGTTTTGGAAGGCCTTCTGCCAACTCATGGGTGCTTCTGCCAGTCTATCTTCAGGGTACCATCCGGAGTCCAACGGCCAAACAGAGAGGATGAATCAAGAGCTGGAAGCCACCCTCCGATGTATGACTCGTAACAACCCGTCCACATGGTCGTCCTTCATTGTTTGGGCCGAATACGCGCACAACACCTTGCGCTCCTCCTCCACTGGTATGTCCCCGCACGAGTGTCAGTTTGGCTATGCCCCTCCATTGTTCCCGGACCAGGAGGCAGAAGTCAGAGTGCCTTCAGCCTTGAAGTTCGTCAGACGCTGTCGGCTTATGTGGAGGAAGACCCGTCTTAATCTTATGCGTTCCTCACAGAGGTACCAACAACAAGCCAACAGACGTCGCCGTCCCGGGCCTACCCTGCGCCCGGCCAGAGAGTCTGGCTCTCCACAAGAGACTTACCACTACGGGTGGAGTCTCGCAAGCTGTCCCAAAAATACATCGGTCCCTTTAAGGTTGCCAGGAGAGTTAACCCAGTTTCTTATCGCCTACACTTACCCAGATCCCTTAAGATTAATCCCACATTTCACATTTCCTTATTAAAACCTGTTGTTTTTCTCCCCTTGTCCCGGCAGACAGACCTCCCCCTCCGCCTCGTGTCATTGGAGGCCAGCCGGCTTATACCGTCCATCGGATACTGGATTCCCGCCGGGTGCAGCGGTCCTGGCAGTATCTGGTGGACTGGGAAGGATACGGTCCCGAGGAGCGCTCCTGGGTTCCTGCCAAAGACATACTGGACCCTGACCTCATTCGTCAGTTCAGGGCTCTCCACCCTGAGAGAGCTGGTAGGAACGTCAGGAGCCGTTCCTAGGGGGGGGGATTCTGTCAGGATTTGGCCAGGGTTGTTCCGGTTTTTGGTCACTAGATGCCCCCATTGTGCCTTTTGACCTTTTGTTTTCCCTTGATCCCCATTATTATTTGCACCTGTGCCTCGTTTCCCCTGATTGTATTTAAACCCTTTGTTTTCCTCAGTCCTTGGCTCTGTGTTTGTATGTTAGCACCCAGCCCTAGTATTCTGTTAACTCTTGTTGATCCCGGTGGACGCTCTTGTGGAATTCTGTTTTTTGTTCTTGTTTATTTATTTTTGAGTATCTTTTGAGGCTTTTTGTGCTATACCTACCACCTTGTGGATTTACCTCTTTTGTCTTGGAGGATTACCTTTGTTCTTGTGGAATTCCTTTTGAGGTTGTGGAGTTACATGTGTTCCTGAAGGACTTCACTTTTTACTACATTAAATACACCGTCTCAAGTACTGCTGTGTCTGCCTCATCTTCTGGGTTCTGCCGACTATTCGTGGCTCAGTTGGTTAAGTGACTGTTTCTCACTCCGGAGACCCGGGTTCGTAACCGGGTCCTGACAGAACTACTGTTAATCCCCAGGGAGGTGAGGCTGGGGGGAGGAGAGGAGAGGAGAGGAGAGGAGAGGAGAGGAGAGGAGAGGAGAGGGAGAGAACTACTGTTACTCCCCAGGGAGGTGAGGCTGGGGGGGAGAGGGGGAGAACTACTGTTACTCCCCAGGGAGGAGAGGGAGGGAGGAGAGGGGAGGGAGAGAACTACTGTTACTCCCCAGGGAGGTGAGGCTGGGGGAGGAGAGGAGAGGGAGAGAACTACTGTTAATCCCCAGGGAGGTGAGGCTGGGGGAGGAGAGGAGAGGGAGAGAACTACTGTTAATCCCCAGGGAGGTGAGGCTGGGGGAGGAGAGGAGAGGGAGAGAACTACTGTTACTCCCCAGGGAGGAGAGGAGAGGAGAGGGGAGTGAGAGGGAGAGAGGAGAGGGAGAGAACTACTGTTACTCCCCAGGGAGGTGAGGCTGGGGGAGAGGGAGAGAACTACTGTTAATCCCCAGAGAGGAGAGGGGAGGGAGAGAGGAGAGGGAGAGAACTACTGTTACTCCCCAGGGAGGTGAGGCTGGGGGGGAGAGGGGGAGGAGAGGGAGAGAACTACTGTTAATCCCCAGGGAGGTGAGGCTGGGGGAGGAGAGGAGAGGAGAGGGAGAGAACTACTGTTACTCCCCAGGGAGGTGAGGCTGGGGGAGGAGAGGAGAGGAGAGGGAGAGAACTACTGTTAATCCCCAGGGAGGTGAGGCTGGGGGGAGAGGGGGAGAACTACTGTTAATCCCCAGGGAGTGAGGTGAGGCTGGGGGAGGAGAGGAGAGGGGGAGAGAACTACTGTTACTCCCCAGGGAGGTGAGGCTGGGGAGGAGAGGGGGAGGAGAGGGGGAGGAGAGGGGAGGGAGAGATCTACTGTTACTCCCCAGGGAGGTGAGGCTGGGGGAGCAGAGGGGAGGGAGAAATATAATGTTACTCCCCAGGGAGGTGAGGCTGGGGGAGGAGAGGAGAGGGGAGGGAGAGATCTACTGTAACTCCCCAGGGAGGAGAGGGAGAGATCTACTGTTACTCCCCAGGGAGGAGAGGGAGGGAGGAGAGGGGAGGGAGAGAACTACTGTTACTCCCCAGGGAGGAGAGGGAGGGAGGAGAGGAGAGGGAGAGAACTACTGTTACTCCCCAGGGAGGTGAGGCCAGGGGGGGGAGGAGAGGAGAGGGAGAGAACTACTGTTAATCCCCAGGGAGGTGAGGCTGGGGGAGGAGAGGAGAGGGAGAGAACTACTGTTAATCCCCAGGGAGGTGAGGCTGGGGGAGGAGAGGAGAGGAGAGGGAGAGAACTACTGTTAATCCCCAGGGAGGTGAGGCTGGGGGGAGAGGAGAGGAGAGGAGAGAACTACTGTTAATCCCCAGGGAGGTGAGGCTGGGGGAGGAGAGGAGAGGAGAGGGAGAGAACTACTGTTAATCCCCAGGGAGGTGAGGCTGGGGGGGGGAGGAGAGGAGAAGGAGAGAACTACTGTTAATCCCCAGGGAGGTGAGGCTGGTTACTCCCCAGGGGGAGGAGAGGAGAGGGAGAGAACTACTGTTAATCCCCAGGGAGGCTGGGGGAGGAGAGGAAGGGGAGGGAGGGGAGGGGAGGGAGGAGGTGAGGAGAGGGAGAGAACTACTGTTACTCCCCAGGGAGGTGAGGCTGGGGGAGGAGGAGGAGAGGGAGAGAACTACTGTTACTCCCCAGGGAGGTGAGGCTGGGGGAGAGGGAGAGAACTACTGTTAATCCCCAGGGAGGTGAGGAGAGGGGAGGGAGAGGGAGAGAACTACTGTTAATCCCCAGGAGGTGAGGCTGGGGGAGGAGAGGAGAGGAGAGGGAGAGAACTACTGTTAATCCCCAGGGAGGTGAGGCTGGGGGAGGAGAGGAGAGGAGAGGGAGAGAACTACTGTTAATCCCCAGGGAGGTGAGGCTGGGGGAGAGGGAGAGAACTACTGTTAATCCCCAGGGAGGTGAGGCTGGGGGGAGGGAGAACTACTGGGAGAGGGGAGGGAGAGAACTACTGTTACTCCCCAGGGAGGTGAGGCTGGGGGGAGGGGGAGAGGGAGAGAACTACTGTTAATCCCCAGGGAGGTGAGGCTGGGGGAGAGGAGGGGGAGAGGGAGAGAACTACTGTTAATCCCCAGGGAGGTGAGGCTGGGGGGGGGGAGAGGAGAGGCTGGGGGGGGAGAGGATCCCCAGGGAGGGAGCTGGGGGGGAGAGAACTACTGTTACTCCCCAGGGAGGTGAGGCTGGGGGAGAGAGGAGAGAGGGAGAGAACTACTGTTAATCCCCAGGGAGGTGAGGCTGGGGGAGGAGAGGAGAGGAGAGGGAGAGAACTACTGTTACTCCCCAGGGAGGTGAGGCTGGGGGAGAGGAGAGGGAGAGAACTACTGTTAATCCCCAGGGAGGTGAGGCTGGGGGAGGAGAGGAGGAGAGAACTACTGAGGGAGGGGAGGCTGGGGAGGAGAGGAGAGGGAGAGAACTACTGTTACTCCCCAGGGAGGTGAGGCTGGGGGGGAGGGGAGAAGAGGGAGAGAACTACTGTTAATCCCCAGGGAGGTGAGGCTGGGAGAGGAGAGGAGAGGAGAGGGAGAGAACTACTGTTACTCCCCAGGGAGGTGAGGCTGGGGGAGGAGAGGAGAGGAGAGGGAGAGAACTACTGTTAATCCCCAGGGAGGTGAGGCTGGGGGGGGAGAGGGGAAGAACTACTGTTAATCCCCAGGGAGGTGAGGCTGGGGGAGGAGAGGAGAGGGAGAGAACTACTGTTAATCCCCAGGGAGGAGAGGGAGGGAGGTGAGGCTGTTACTCCCCAGGGAGGAGAGGAGAGGAGAGGGAGAGAACTACTGTTACTCCCCAGGGAGGTGAGGCTCCCCAGGGGGGAGGAGAGGAGAGGGAGAGAACTACTGTTAATCCCCAGGGAGGTGAGGCTGGGGGGAGAGGAGAGGGAGAGAACTACTGTTAATCCCCAGGGAGGTGAGGCTGGGGGAGGAGAGGAGAGGGAGAGAACTACTGTTAATCCCCAGGGAGGTGAGGCTGGGGGGGGAGAGGAGAGGGAGAGAACTACTGTTAATCCCCAGGGAGGTGAGGCTGGGGGAGGAGAGGAGAGGAGAGGGAGAGAACTACTGTTAATCCCCAGGGAGGTGAGGCTGGGGGAGAGGGGAGAACTACTGTTACTCCCCCCAGGGATGAGAGGGAGAGAGGAGAGGAGAGGGAGAGAACTACTGTTACTCCCCAGGGAGGCTGAGGAGGGAGGGGGAGGAGAGGGAGAGAACTACTGTTAATCCCCAGGAGGTGAGGCTGGGGGGGAGAGGAGAGGAGAGGGAGAGAACTACTGTTACTCCCCAGGGAGGTGAGGCTGGGGGAGGAGAGGAGAGGGGGAGAGAACTACTGTTACTCCCCAGGGAGGTGAGGCTGGGGGAGGAGAGGAAAGGGAGAGAACTACTGTTAATCCCCAGGGAGGTGAGGCTGGGGGAGGAGAGGAGAGGGAGAGAACTACTGTTAATCCCCAGGGAGGTGAGGCTGGGGGAGGAGAGGAGAGGGAGAGAACTACTGTTAATCCCCAGGGAGGTGAGGCTGGGGGGGAGGGAGGGGGAGAGTTAATCCCCAGGGAGGCTGGGGGAGGGGGGAGAACTACTGTTACTCCCCAGGGAGGTGAGGGGGGGAGGAGAGGAGAGGGAGAGAACTACTGTTAATCCCCAGGGAGGTGAGGCTGGGGAGGAGGAGGAGAGGAGAGGGAGAGAACTACTGTTACTCCCCAGGGAGGAGAGGCTGGGGGGCAGAGGGGAGGGAGAGGAGAGGGAGAGAACTACTGTTACTCCCCAGGGAGGTGAGGCTGGGGGAGGGGGGAGAGAGGGAGAGAACTACTGTTAATCCCCAGGGAGGTGAGGCTGGGGGGAGGGAGGGAGAGGAGAGGGAGAGAACTACTGTTAATCCCCAGGGAGGTGAGGCTGGGGGGAGAGGAGAGGAGAGGGAGAGAACTACTGTTAGGGAGGTCCCCAGGGAGGTGAGGCTGGGGAGGAGAGGGAGAGGGAGAGAACTACTGTTACTGTTAATCCCCAGGGAGGTGAGGCTGGGGGGGGAGGAGAGGAGAGGGAGAGAAACTGTTATCCCCAGGGAGGTGAGGCTGGGGAGGGAGAGAGGAGAGGGAGAGAACTACTAATCCCCAGGGAGGTGAGGCTCCCCAGGGAGGTGGGCTGGGGGAGGAGGAGAGGGAGAGAACTACTGTTACTCCCCAGGGAGGTGAGGCTGGGGGGGGAGGAGAGGAGAGGGAGAGAACTACTGTTAATCAAATCAAATCAAATCAAATGTATTTATATAGCCCTTCGTACATCAGCTGATATCTCAAAGTGCTGACAGAAACCCAGCCTAAAACCCCAAACAGCAGGTGAGGCTGGGGTAAAAGCACGGTGGGAGAAAAACTCCCTAGAAAGGCCAAAACCTAGGAAGAAACCTGGAGAGGAACCAGGCTATGTGGGGTGGCCAGTCCTCTTCTGGCTGTGCCGGGTGGAGATTATAACAGAACATGACCAAGATGTTCAAATGTTCATAAATGACCAGCATGGTTGAATAATAGTAAGGCAGAACAGTTGAAACTGGAGCAGCAGCACAGTCAGGTGGACTGGGGACAGGGGAGTCATCATGTCAGGTAGTCCTGGGGACGGTCCAAGGGCTCAGGTCCTCCGAGAGAGAGAAAGAGAGAGAGAGAAATTAGGGAGAGCATATGTGAGGGGAGGCTACAGTCCTCTTCTGGCTGTGCCGGGTGGAGATTATAACAGAACGTGGCCAAGATGTTCAAATGTTCATAAATGACCAGCATGGTTGAATAATAGTAAGGCAGGTGAACTGGAGGGGAGTTGAGGTGGACTGGAGCAGCATCATGTAATCCCCAGGGAGGTGAGACTGGGGGGGAGAGGAGAGGGAGAGAACACTGTTAATCCCCAGGGAGGAGAGGGGGGGAGGAGGGGAGAGGGAGAGAACTACTGTTAATCCCCAGGGAGTGAGGGAGGGAGGAGAGGAGAGGGAGAGAACTACTGTTAATCCCCAGGGAGGTGAGGCTGGGGGAGGAGAGGAGAGGGAGAGAACTACTGTTAATCCCCAGGGAGGAGAGGGAGGGAGGAGAGGAGAGGGAGAGAACTACTGTTAATCCCCAGGGAGGTGAGGCTGGGGGAGGAGAGGAGAGGAGAGGGAGAGAACTACTGTTACTCCCCAGGGAGGTGAGGCTGGGGGAGGAGAGGAGAGGGAGAGAACTACTGTTACTCCCCAGGGAGGTGAGGCTGGGGGAGGAGAGGAGAGGGAGAGAACTACTGTTACTCCCCAGGGAGGTGAGGCTGGGGGAGGAGAGGAGAGGGAGAGAACTACTGTTAATCAAATCAAATCAAATCAAATGTATTTATATAGCCCTTCGTACATCAGCTGATATCTCAAAGTGCTGCACAGAAACCCAGCCTAAAACCCCAAACAGCAAACAATGCAGGTGTAAAAGCACGGTGGCTACGAAAAACTCCCTAGAAAGGCCAAAACCTAGGAAGAAACCTAGAGAGGAACCAGGCTATGTGGGGTGGCCAGTCCTCTTCTGGCTGTGCCGGGTAGAGATTATAACAGAACATGACCAAGATGTTCAAATGTTCATAAATGACCAGCATGGTTGAATAATAGTAAGGCAGAACAGTTGAAACTGGAGCAGCAGCACAGTCAGGTGGACTGGGGACAGCAAGGAGTCATCATGTCAGGTAGTCCTGGGGCACGGTCCAAGGGCTCAGGTCCTCCGAGAGAGAGAAAGAAAGAGAGAGAGAATTAGAGAGAGCATATGTGGGGTGGCCAGTCCTCTTCTGGCTGTGCCGGGTGGAGATTATAACAGAACGTGGCCAAGATGTTCAAATGTTCATAAATGACCAGCATGGTTGAATAATAGTAAGGCAGAACAGTTGAAACTGGAGCAGCAGCATGGCCAGGTGGACTGGGGACAGCAAGGAGTCATCATGTAATCCCCAGGGAGGAGAGGGAGGGAGGAGAGGAGAGGGAGAGAACTACTGTTAATCCCCAGGGAGGAGAGGGAGGGAGGAGAGGAGAGGGAGAGAACTACTGTTACTCCCCAGGGAGGTGAGGCTGGGGGAGGAGAGGAGAGGGAGAGAACTACTGTTAATCCCCAGGGAGGAGAGGGAGGGAGGAGAGGAGAGGGAGAGAACTACTGTTAATCCCCAGGGAGGTGAGGCTGGGGGAGGAGAGGAGAGGGAGGGAGAACTACTGTTACTCCCCAGGGAGGTGAGGCTGGGGGAGGAGAGGAGAGGGAGAGAACTACTGTTAATCCCCAGGGAGGTGAGGCTGGGGAGGAGAGGAGAGGGAGAGAACTACTGTTACTCCCCAGGGAGGTGAGGCTGGGGGGGGAGGAGAGGAGGGGAGGGAGGAGAGGAGAGGGAGAGAACTACTGTTAATCCCCAGGGAGGTGAGGCTGGGGGAGGAGAGGAGAGGGAGAGAACTACTGTTAATCCCCAGGGAGGTGAGGCTGGGGGAGGAGAGGAGAGGGGAGGTTAATCAAAGGAGAGGGAGAGAACTACTTTAATCCCCAGGGAGGCTGAGGCTCAAAGGGAGAGAAACCCAGCCTAAAACCCCAAGGAGAAACAATGCAGGTGGAAAAGACGGTGAGAGAACTACTCCCCAGGAGGTGAGGCTCCCCAGGGAGGTGAGGCTGGGGAGGTGAGAGGAGAGGAGGGAGAGAACTACTGTTAATCCCCAGGGAGATGAGGCTGGGGGAGGAGAGACCAAGAGAGAGGAGAGAACTACTGTTAATCCCCAGGAGGTGAGGCTGGGGGAGGGGGAGAGGGAGAGAACTACTGTTAATCCCTGGGGAGGTGAGGCTGGGGGAGGAGAAAGAGGAGAGGGAGAGAACTACTGTTAATCCCCAGGGAGGTGAGGCTGGGGGAGGAGAGGAGACAGGAGAGAACTACTGTTAATCCCCAGGGAAATGAGGCATGGGGAATAATAGTAAGGAGAACAGTTGAAACTGGGGGAGCAGAGGGAGGAGGGAGAGAACTACTGTTAATCCCCAGGGAGGTGAGGCTGGGGGGGGAGGAGAGGAGAGGGAGAGAACTACTGTTAATCCCCAGGGAGGTGAGGCTGGGGGAGGAGAGGAGAGGGAGAGAACTACTGTTAATCCCCAGGGAGGTGAGGCTGGGGGAGGAGAGGAGAGGGAGAGGGGAGGAGCTGGGGGAGGAGAGGAGAGGGAGAGAACTACTGTTAATCCCCAGGGAGGTGAAGCTGGGGGAGGAGAGGAGAGGGAGAGAACTACTGTTAATCCCCAGGGAGGTGAGGGGGGGGGAGGAGAGGGAGAGGAGAGAACTACTGTTAATCCCCAGGGAGGTGAGGCTGGGGGAGGAGAGGAGAGGGAGAGAACTACTGTTAATCCCCAGGGAGGTGAGGCTGGGGGAGGAGAGGAGAGGGAGAGAACTACTGTTAATCCCCAGGGAGGTGAGGCTGGGGAGGAGAGGAGAGGGAGAGAACTACTGTTAATCCCCAGGGAGGTGAGGCTGGGGGGAGGAGAGGGAGGAGAGAACTACTGTTAATCCCAGGGAGGTGAGGCTGGGGGAGGGAGGAGAGGGAGGACTGTTAATCCCCAGGGAGGGAGGGAGGAGGAGGGAGAGAACTACTGTTAATCCCCAGGGAGGAGAGGGAGGGAGGAGAGGAGAGGGAGAGAACTACTGTTACTCCCCAGGGAGGTGAGGCTGGGGGAGGAGAGGAGAGGGAGAGAACTACTGTTACTCCCCAGGGAGGTGAGGCTGGGGGAGGAGAGGAGAGGGAGAGAACTACTGTTAATCAAATCAAATCAAATCAAATGTATTTATATAGCCCTTCGTACATCAGCTGATATCTCAAAGTGCTGCACAGAAACCCAGCCTAAAACCCCAAACAGCAAACAATGCAGGTGTAAAAGCACGGTGGCTACGAAAAACTCCCTAGAAAGGCCAAAACCTAGGAAGAAACCTAGAGAGGAACCAGGCTATGTGGGGTGGCCAGTCCTCTTCTGGCTGTGCCGGGTAGAGATTATAACAGAACATGACCAAGATATTCAAATGTTCATAAATGACCAGCATGGTTGAATAATAGTAAGGCAGAACAGTTGAAACTGGAGCAGCAGCACAGTCAGGTGGACTGGGGACAGCAAGGAGTCATCATGTCAGGTAGTCCTGGGGCACGGTCCAAGGGCTCAGGTCCTCCGAGAGAGAGAAAGAAAGAGAGAATTAGAGAGAGCATATGTGGGGTGGCCAGTCCTCTTCTGGCTGTGCCGGGTGGAGATTATAACAGAACGTGGCCAAGATGTTCAAATGTTCATAAATGACCAGCATGGTTGAAAAATAGTAAGGCAGAACAGTTGAAACTGGAGCAGCAGCATGGCCAGGTGGACTGGGGACAGCAAGGAGTCATCATGTAATCCCCAGGGAGGAGAGGGAGGGAGGAGAGGAGAGGGAGAGAACTACTGTTAATCCCCAGGGAGGAGAGGGAGGGAGGAGAGGAGAGGGAGAGAACTACTGTTACTCCCCAGGGAGGTGAGGCTGGGGGAGGAGAGGAGAGGGAGAGAACTACTGTTAATCCCCAGGGAGGAGAGGGAGGGAGGAGAGGAGAGGGAGAGAACTACTGTTAATCCCCAGGGAGGAGAGGGAGGGAGGAGAGGAGAGGGAGAGAACTACTGTTACTCCCCAGGGAGGTGAGGCTGGGGGAGGAGAGGAGAGGGAGAGAACTACTGTTAATCCCCAGGGAGGTGAGGCTGGGGGAGGAGAGGAGAGGGAGAGAACTACTGTTAATCCCCAGGGAGGTGAGGCTGGGGGAGGAGAGGAGAGGAGAGGGAGAGAACTACTGTTACTCCCCAGGGAGGAGAGGCTGGGGGGGAGAGGAGAGGAGAGGGAGAGAACTACTGTTACTCCCCAGGGAGGTGAGGCTGGGGGGGAGAGGAGAGGAGAGGGAGAGAACTACTGTTAGTTCTAGTTCTAACAGTTTTAACTCTATTAGTTCTAGTTCTAACAGTTTTAACTCTTAGTTCTAGTTCAATTTTAACTCTATTAGTTCTACTTCAGTTTTAACTCTATTAGTTCTAGTTCTAACAGTTTTAACTCTATTAGTTCTAGTTCTAACAGTTTTAACTCTATTAGTTCTAGTTCAGTTTTAACTCTATTAGTTCTAACAGTTTTAACTCTATTAGTTCTAACACTTTTAACTCTATTAGTTCTAGTTCTAACAGTTTTAACTCTTAGTTCTAGTTCAGTTTTAACTCTATTAGTTCTAGTTCAGTTTTAACTCTATTAGTTCTAACAGTTTTAACTCTATTAGTTCTAGTTCTAACAGTTTTAACTTTATTAGTTCTAGTTATAACAGTTTTAACTCTATTAGTTCTAGTTATAACAGTTTGAACTCTATTAATTCTAACAGTTTTAACTCTATTAGTTCTAACAGTTTTAACTCTATTAGTTCTAGTTCTAACAGTTCTAACTCTATTAGTTCTAGTTCAGTTTTAACTCTATTAGTTCTAGTTTAGTTCTAACTCTGTTAGTTCTAACAGTTTTAACTCTATTAGTTCTAGTTCTAACACTTTTAACTCTATTAGTTCTAACAGTTTTAACTCTATTAGTTCTAGTTCAGTTTTAACTCTATTAGTTCTAGTTCTAACACTTTTAACTCTATTAGTTCTAACAGTTTTAACTCTATTAGTTCTAGTTCTAACAGTTTTAACTCTTAGTTCTAGTTCAGTTTTAACTCTATTAGTTCTAACAGTTTTAACTCTATTAGTTCTAACACTTTTAACTCTATTAGTTCTAGTTCTAACAGTTTTAACTCTGGGTTCTAGTTCAGTTTTAACTCTATTAGTTCTACTTCAGTTTTAACTCTATTAGTTCTAACAGTTTTAACTCTATTAGTTCTAGTTATAACAGTTTTAACTCTATTAGTTCTAGTTCTAACAGTTTTAACTTTATTAGTTCTAGTTCAGTTTTAACTCTATTAGTTCTAACAGTTTTAACTCTATTAGTTCTAGTTCCGATCTAATTCTATTAGTTCTAGTTCTAACAGTTTTAACTCTGTTAGTTCTAGTTCTAACAGTTTTAACTCTTTTTGTTCTAACAGTTTTAACTCTATTTGTTCTAACAGTTTTAACTCTGTTAGTTCTAACAGTTTTAACTCTATTAGTTCTAGTTCTAACAGTTTTAACTCTATTAGTTCTAGTTCAGTTCTAACTCTATTAGTTCTAGTTCAGTTCTAACTCTATTAGTTCTAGTTCTAACAGTTTTAACTCTATTAGTTCTAGTTCTAACAGTTTTAACTCTATTAGTTCTAGTTCAGTTCTAACTCTATTAGTTCTAGTTCTAACAGTTTTAACTCTATTAGTTCTAGTTCAGTTTTAACTCTATTAGTTCTAACAGTTTTAACTCTATTAGTTCTAGTTCTAACAGTTTTAACTTTATTAGTTCTAGTTATAACAGTTTTAACTCTATTAGTTCTAGTTATAACAGTTTGAACTCTATTAATTCTAACAGTTTTAACTCTATTAGTTCTAACAGTTTTAACTCTATTAGTTCTAGTTCTAACAGTTCTAACTCTATTAGTTCTAGTTCAGTTTTAACTCTATTAGTTCTAGTTTAGTTCTAACTCTGTTAGTTCTAACAGTTTTAACTCTATTAGTTCTAGTTCTAACACTTTTAACTCTATTAGTTCTAACAGTTTTAACTCTATTAGTTCTAGTTCAGTTTTAACTCTATTAGTTCTAGTTCTAACACTTTTAACTCTATTAGTTCTAACAGTTTTAACTCTATTAGTTCTAGTTCTAACAGTTTTAACTCTTAGTTCTAGTTCAGTTTTAACTCTATTAGTTCTAACAGTTTTAACTCTATTAGTTCTAACACTTTTAACTCTATTAGTTCTAGTTCTAACAGTTTTAACTCTTAGTTCTAGTTCAGTTTTAACTCTATTAGTTCTACTTCAGTTTTAACTCTATTAGTTCTAACAGTTTTAACTCTATTAGTTCTAGTTATAACAGTTTTAACTCTATTAGTTCTAGTTCTAACAGTTTTAACTTTATTAGTTCTAGTTCAGTTTTAACTCTATTAGTTCTAACAGTTTTAACTCTATTAGTTCTAGTTCCGATCTAATTCTATTAGTTCTAGTTCTAACAGTTTTAACTCTGTTAGTTCTAGTTCTAACAGTTTTAACTCTTTTTGTTCTAACAGTTTTAACTCTATTTGTTCTAACAGTTTTAACTCTGTTAGTTCTAACAGTTTTAACTCTATTAGTTCTAGTTCTAACAGTTTTAACTCTATTAGTTCTAGTTCAGTTCTAACTCTATTAGTTCTAGTTCAGTTCTAACTCTATTAGTTCTAGTTCTAACAGTTTTAACTCTATTAGTTCTAGTTCTAACAGTTTTAACTCTATTAGTTCTAGTTCAGTTCTAACTCTATTAGTTCTAGTTCTAACAGTTTTAACTCTATTAGTTCTAACAGTTTTAACTCTATTAGTTCTAGTTCAGTTTTAACTCTATTAGTTCTAGTTCTAACAGTTTTAACTCTATTAGTTCTAACAGTTTTAACTCTATTAGTTTTAGTTCTAACAGTTTTAACTCTATTAGTTCTAGTTCTAACAGTTTTAACTCTATTAGTTCTAGTTCAGTTTTAACTCTATTAGTTCTAACAGTTTTAACTCTATTAGTTCTAACAGTTTTAACTCTATTAATTCTAACAGTTTTAACTCTATTAGTTCTAACAGTTTTAACTCTATTAG
Source organism: Oncorhynchus nerka (assembly GCF_034236695.1). Taxonomy (NCBI): domain Eukaryota; kingdom Metazoa; phylum Chordata; class Actinopteri; order Salmoniformes; family Salmonidae; genus Oncorhynchus; species Oncorhynchus nerka. The sequence continues at coordinate 5,077,384 of NC_088413.1, read as the reverse complement.
TTCTAACAGTTTTAACTCTATTAGTTCTAACAGTTTTAACTCTATTAGTTCTAACAGTTTTAACTCTATTAATTCTAACAGTTTTAACTCTATTACTTCTAACAGTTTTAACTCTTAGTTCTAGTTCAGTTTTAACTCTATTAGTTCTAGTTCAGTTTTAACTCTATTAGTTCTAACAGTTTTAACTCTATTAGTTCTAGTTCTAACAGTTTTAACTTTATTAGTTCTAGTTATAACAGTTTTAACTCTATTAGTTCTAGTTATAACAGTTTGAACTCTATTAATTCTAACAGTTTTAACTCTATTAGTTCTAACAGTTTTAACTCTATTAGTTCTAGTTCTAACAGTTCTAACTCTATTAGTTCTAGTTCAGTTTTAACTCTATTAGTTCTAGTTTAGTTCTAACTCTGTTAGTTCTAACAGTTTTAACTCTATTAGTTCTAGTTCTAACACTTTTAACTCTATTAGTTCTAACAGTTTTAACTCTATTAGTTCTAGTTCAGTTTTAACTCTATTAGTTCTAGTTCTAACACTTTTAACTCTATTAGTTCTAACAGTTTTAACTCTATTAGTTCTAGTTCTAACAGTTTTAACTCTTAGTTCTAGTTCAGTTTTAACTCTATTAGTTCTAACAGTTTTAACTCTATTAGTTCTAACACTTTTAACTCTATTAGTTCTAGTTCTAACAGTTTTAACTCTTAGTTCTAGTTCAGTTTTAACTCTATTAGTTCTACTTCAGTTTTAACTCTATTAGTTCTAACAGTTTTAACTCTATTAGTTCTAGTTATAACAGTTTTAACTCTATTAGTTCTAGTTCTAACAGTTTTAACTTTATTAGTTCTAGTTCAGTTTTAACTCTATTAGTTCTAACAGTTTTAACTCTATTAGTTCTAGTTCCGATCTAATTCTATTAGTTCTAGTTCTAACAGTTTTAACTCTGTTAGTTCTAGTTCTAACAGTTTTAACTCTTTTTGTTCTAACAGTTTTAACTCTATTTGTTCTAACAGTTTTAACTCTGTTAGTTCTAACAGTTTTAACTCTATTAGTTCTAGTTCTAACAGTTTTAACTCTATTAGTTCTAGTTCAGTTCTAACTCTATTAGTTCTAGTTCAGTTCTAACTCTATTAGTTCTAGTTCTAACAGTTTTAACTCTATTAGTTCTAGTTCTAACAGTTTTAACTCTATTAGTTCTAGTTCAGTTCTAACTCTATTAGTTCTAGTTCTAACAGTTTTAACTCTATTAGTTCTAACAGTTTTAACTCTATTAGTTCTAGTTCAGTTTTAACTCTATTAGTTCTAGTTCTAACAGTTTTAACTCTATTAGTTCTAACAGTTTTAACTCTATTAGTTTTAGTTCTAACAGTTTTAACTCTATTAGTTCTAGTTCTAACAGTTTTAACTCTATTAGTTCTAGTTCAGTTTTAACTCTATTAGTTCTAACAGTTTTAACTCTATTAGTTCTAACAGTTTTAACTCTATTAATTCTAACAGTTTTAACTCTATTAGTTCTAACAGTTTTAACTCTATTAGTTCTAGTTCTAACAGTTCTAACTCTATTAGTTCTAGTTCTAACAGTTTTAACTCTATTAGTTCTAACAGTTTTAACTCTATTAGTTTTAGTCCTAACAGTTTTAACTCTATTAGTTCTAGTTCTAACAGTTTTAACTCTATTAGTTCTAACAGTTTTAACTCTATTAGTTCTAGTTCTAACAGTTTTAACTCTATTAGTTCTAGTTCAGTTTTAACTCTATTAGTTCTAACAGTTTTAACTCTATTAGTTCTAACACTTTTAACTCTATTAGTTCTAGTTCTAACAGTTTTAACTCTTAGTTCTAGTTCAGTTTTAACTCTATTAGTTCTACTTCAGTTTTAACTCTATTAGTTCTAACAGTTTTAACTCTATTAGTTCTAGTTATAACAGTTTTAACTCTATTAGTTCTAGTTCTAACAGTTTTAACTTTATTAGTTCTAGTTATAACAATTTTAACTCTATTAGTTCTAGTTCTAACAGTTCTAAATCTATTAGTTCTAACAGTTTTAACTCTATTAGTTATAGTTCTAACAGTTCTAACTCTATTAGTTCTAACAGTTTTAACTCTATTAGTTCTAGTTCAGTTTTAACTCTATTAGTTCTAGTTCTAACAGTTTTAACTCTATTAGTTCTAACAGTTTTAACTCTATTAGTTCTAGTTCTAACAGTTCTAACTCTATTAGTTCTAACAGTTTTAACTCTATTAGTTCTAGTTCAGTTTTAACTCTATTAGTTCTAGTTCTAACAGTTTTAACTCTATTAGTTCTAACAGTTTTAACTCTATTAGTTTTAGTTCTAACAGTTTTAACTCTATTAGTTCTAGTTCTAACAGTTTTAACTCTATTAGTTCTAGTTCAGTTTTAACTCTATTAGTTCTAACAGTTTTAACTCTATTAGTTCTAACAGTTTTAACTCTATTAATTCTAGTTCTAACAGTTTTAACTCTATTAGTTCTAGTTATAACAGTTTTAACTCTATTAGTTCTAGTTCAGTTTTAACTCTATTAGTTCTAACAGTTTTAACTCTATTAGTTCTAACACTTTTAACTCTATTAGTTCTAGTTCTAACAGTTTTAACTTTATTAGTTCTAGTTATAACAGTTTTAACTCTATTAGTTCTAGTTATAACAGTTTGAACTCTATTAATTCTAACAGTTTTAACTCTATTAGTTCTAACAGTTTTAACTCTATTAGTTCTAGTTCTAACAGTTCTAACTCTATTAGTTCTAGTTCAGTTTTAACTCTATTAGTTCTAGTTTAGTTCTAACTCTGTTAGTTCTAACAGTTTTAACTATATTAGTTCTAGTTCTAACACTTTTAACTCTATTAGTTCTAACAGTTTTAACTCTATTAGTTCTAGTTTAGTTTTAACTCTATTAGTTCTAACAGTTTTAACTCTATTAGTTCTAGTTCCGATCTAATTCTATTAGTTCTAGTTCTAACAGTTTTAACTCTGTTAGTTCTAGTTCTAACAGTTTTAACTCTTTTTGTTCTAACAGTTTTAACTCTATTTGTTCTAACAGTTTTAACTCTGTTAGTTCTAACAGTTTTAACTCTATTAGTTCTAGTTCTAACAGTTTTAACTCTATTAGTTCTAGTTCAGTTCTAACTCTATTAGTTCTAGTTCAGTTCTAACTCTATTAGTTCTAGTTCTAACAGTTTTAACTCTATTAGTTCTAGTTCTAACAGTTTTAACTCTATTAGTTCTAGTTCAGTTCTAACTCTATTAGTTCTAACAGTTTTAACTCTATTAGTTCTAGTTCAGTTCTAACTCTATTAGTTCTAGTTCTAACAGTTTTAACTCTATTAGTTCTAACAGTTTTAACTCTATTAGTTCTAGTTCAGTTTTAACTCTATTAGTTCTAGTTCTAACAGTTTTAACTCTATTAGTTCTAACAGTTTTAACTCTATTAGTTTTAGTTCTAACAGTTTTAACTCTATTAGTTCTAGTTCTAACAGTTTTAACTCTATTAGTTCTAGTTCAGTTTTAACTCTATTAGTTCTAACAGTTTTAACTCTATTAGTTCTAACAGTTTTAACTCTATTAATTCTAGTTCTAACAGTTTTAACTCTTAGTTCTAGTTCAGTTTTAACTCTATTAGTTCTACTTCAGTTTTAACTCTATTAGTTCTAGTTATAACAGTTTTAACTCTATTAGTTCTAGTTATAACAGTTTTAACTCTATTAATTCTAACAGTTTTAACTCTATTAGTTCTAACAGTTTTAACTCTATTAGTTCTAGTTCTAACAGTTCTAACTCTATTAGTTCTAGTTCTAACAGTTTTAACTCTATTAGTTCTAACAGTTTTAACTCTATTAGTTTTAGTCCTAACAGTTTTAACTCTATTAGTTCTAGTTCTAACAGTTTTAACTCTATTAGTTCTAACAGTTTTAACTCTATTAGTTCTAGTTCTAACAGTTCTAACTCTATTAGTTCTAGTTCTAACAGTTTTAACTCTATTAGTTCTAACAGTTTTAACTCTATTAGTTTTAGTCCTAACAGTTTTAACTCTATTAGTTCTAGTTCTAACAGTTTTAACTCTATTAGTCCTAACAGTTTTAACTCTATTAGTTCTAGTTCTAACAGTTTTAACTCTATTAGTTCTAACAGTTTTAACTCTATTAGTTCTAGTTCTAACAGTTTTAACTCTATTAGTTCTAGTTCAGTTTTAACTCTATTAGTTCTACTTCAGTTTTAAGTCTATTAGTTCTAACAGTTTTAACTCTATTAGTTCTAGTTATAACTGTTTTAACTCTATTAGTTCTAGTTCTAACAGTTTTAACTTTATTAGTTCTAGTTATAACAATTTTAACTCTATTAGTTCTAGTTCTAACAGTTCTAACTCTATTAGTTCTAACAGTTTTAACTCTATTAGTTCTAGTTCAGTTTTAACTCTATTAGTTCTAGTTCTAACAGTTTTAACTCTATTAGTTCTAACAGTTTGAACTCTATTAGTTCTAGTTCTAACAGTTCTAACTCTATTAGTTCTAACAGTTTTAACTCTATTAGTTCTAGTTCAGTTTTAACTCTATTAGTTCTAGTTCTAACAGTTTTAACTCTATTAGTTCTAACAGTTTTAACTCTATTAGTTTTAGTTCTAACAGTTTTAACTCTATTAGTTCTAGTTCTAACAGTTTTAACTCTATTAGTTCTAGTTCAGTTTTAACTCTATTAGTTCTAACAGTTTTAACTCTATTAGTTCTAACAGTTTTAACTCTATTAATTCTAGTTCTAACAGTTTTAACTCTATTAGTTCTAGTTATAACAGTTTTAACTCTATTAGTTCTAGTTCAGTTTTAACTCTATTAGTTCTAACAGTTTTAACTCTATTAGTTCTAACACTTTTAACTCTATTAGTTCTAGTTCTAACAGTTTTAACTCTTAGTTCTAGTTCAGTTTTAACTCTATTAGTTCTACTTCAGTTTTAACTCTATTAGTTTTAACAGTTTTAACTCTATTAGTTCTAGTTATAACATTTTTAACTCTATTAATTCTAGTTCTAACAGTTTTAACTTTATTAGTTCTAGTTATAACAGTTTTAACTCTATTAGTTCTAGTTATAACAGTTTGAACTCTATTAATTCTAACAGTTTTAACTCTATTAGTTCTAACAGTTTTAACTCTATTAGTTCTAGTTCTAACAGTTCTAACTCCATTAGTTCTAGTTCAGTTTTAACTCTATTAGTTCTAGTTTAGTTCTAACTCTGTTAGTTCTAACAGTTTTAACTCTATTAGTTCTAGTTCTAACACTTTTAACTCTATTAGTTCTAGTTTTTCTATTAGTTCTAGTTTAGTTTTAACTCTATTAGTTCTAACAGTTTTAACTCTATTAGTTCTAATCTAATTCTATTAGTTCTAGTTCTAACAGTTTTAACTCTGTTAGTTCTAGTTCTAACAGTTTTAACTCTTTTTGTTCTAACAGTTTTAACTCTATTTGTTCTAACAGTTTTAACTCTGTTAGTTCTAACAGTTTTAACTCTATTAGTTCTAGTTCTAACAGTTTTAACTCTATTAGTTCTAGTTCAGTTCTAACTCTATTAGTTCTAGTTCAGTTCTAACTCTATTAGTTCTAGTTCTAACAGTTTTAACTCTATTAGTTCTAGTTCTAACAGTTTTAACTCTATTAGTTCTAGTTCAGTTCTAACTCTATTAGTTCTAACAGTTTTAACTCTATTAGTTCTAGTTCAGTTCTAACTCTATTAGTTCTAGTTCTAACAGTTTTAACTCTATTAGTTCTAACAGTTTTAACTCTATTAGTTCTAGTTCAGTTTTAACTCTATTAGTTCTAACAGTTTTAACTCTATTAGTTCTAACAGTTTTAACTCTATTAGTTCTAGTTCAGTTTTAACTCTATTAGTCCTTCTATTAGTGGATTGGTCGGTATGGGCTGGGGGCCGGGTCTTTGTGCGCCTATTCTTCTTCTTGTGATTGGTTTGTGGGGTTGCCAGTCAAAATACCTGAGTGGAGAGATAAAGAGAGAGAGAGATGGGTGGGTGGGGTCAGCCTGGGAGAGAGGTGGATGGGGTCAGCCTGGGAGAGAGAGAGACAGAGGTGGGTGGGGTCAGCCTGGGAGAGAGAGAGAGAGGTGGGTGGGGTCAGCCTGGGAGAGAGAGAGAGAGAGGTGGGTGGGGTCAGCCTGGGAGAGAGAGAGAGAGAGGTGGGTGGGGTCAGCCTGGGAGAGAGAGAGGTGGGTGGGGTCAGCCTGGGAGAGAGAGAGAGAGGTGGGTGGGGTCAGCCTGGGAGAGAGAGAGAGAGGTGGGTGGGGTCAGCCTGGGAGAGAGAGAGAGAGGTGGGTGGGGTCAGCCTGGGAGAGAGAGAGAGAGAGGTGGGTGGGGTCAGCCTTGGAGAGAGAGAGAGAGGTGGGTGGGGTCAGCCTGGGAGAGAGAGAGAGAGGTGGGTGGGGTCAGCCTTGGAGAGAGAGAGAGGTGGGTGGGGTCAGCCTGGGAGAGAGAAAGCAAAATTGTGGCTAAGTATGTTGTAATTTAAGTTGTAATAGGAGAAAGATGGAGGAGGGAAGGAGGAGGAGGAGGTGTAGAGAGGAAGAGAGGAAGGGAGAGAACAAATTGTGGCTAAGTATGTTGTAATTTAAGTTGTAATAGGAGAAAGATGAAAGGGAGGGAGGAGGAGGATGAAGGGAGGGAAGGAGGAGGAGATGGATGGATGGAGGGAGGGAGGGAGGGAGGGAGGGAGAGAGGGAGGGAGAAGGAGGATGGAGGGAGGGAAGGAGGAGGAAATGGATGGATGGATGGAGGGAGGGAGGAGTGGGATGGATGTAGGGAGGGAGGGAGGAGGAGAGGGATGGAGGGAGAAGGAGGATGGAGGGAGGGAAGGAGGAGGGGGAGGGAAGGAGGAGGAGTGGGATGGATGGAGGGAGGGAGGAATGGGATGGATGTAGGGAGGGAGGGAGGGAGGAGGAGAGGGAGGGAAGGAGGAAAGGGATGGAGGGAGAAGGAGGATGGAGGGAGGGAAGGAGGAGGGGGAGGGAAGGAGGAGGAGTGGGATGGATGGAGGGAGGGAGGGAGGAATGGGATGGATGTAGGGAGGGAGGGAGGAGGAGAGGGAGGGAAGGAGGAAAGGGATGGAGGGAGAAGGAGGATGGAGGGAGGGAAGGAGGAGGGTATGGATGGAGGAGAGGGAGGGAAGGAGGAGGAGTGGGATGGATGGAGGGAGGGAGGAGGAGAGGGAGGGATGGAGGGAGAAGGAGGATGGAGGGAGGGAAGGAGGAGGAGATGGATGGAGGGAGGGAGGAGGAGAGGGAGGGACGGAGGAGGAGTGGGAGGGAGGGGGAGGGAGGAGGAGAGGGAGGGAAGGAGGAGGAGTGGGATGGAGGGTGGGAGGGAGGGAGGAGGAGAGGGAAGGAGGAGGAGTGGACGGAGAGTGAGAGAGAAAGTGGGGGTGTGAAAGAGACAGTGAGGGAGTGAGAGAGAGAGAGAGAGAGTGAGGGAGAGAGAGAGTGAGGGGGCGAGAGAGAGAGGGAGAGAGTGAGGGAGCGAGAGATAGTGAGAGAGAGAGAGTGAGGGAAGGAGAGAATGAGGGAGAGAGAGAGAGGGAGGGAGAGAGAGAGAGTGAGAGAGAGAGTGATGGATCGAGAGAGAGAGTGAGGGATAGAGAGAGAGAGGGAGCGAGAGAGTGAGGTATAGAGAGAGTGAGGGATAGAGAGAGTGAGGGACAGAGAGAGTGAGGGATGGAGAGAGAGAGGGAGAGAGAGAGTGAGGGATAGAGTGAGGGAGAGAGAGAGGGAGGGAGAGAGAGAGAGAGTGAGAGAGAGACAGAGAGAGAGTGAGGGAGAAAGAGATAGTGAGGGAGAGAGTGAGGGAACGAGAGAGTGAGGGAGAGAGAGAGATGGATAGAGAGAGAGCGAGAGAGTGAGGGAGAGAGAGAGATGGATAGAGAGAGAGCGAGAGAGTGAGGGATAGAGAGAGTGAGGGATAGAGAGGGTGAGGGAGAGAGAGGGTGAGGGAGAGAGAGAGTGAGGAATAGAGAGAGTGAGGGAGAGAGAGAGTGAGGGAGAGAGAGTGAGGGATAGAGAGAGAGAGGGAGCGAGAGAGTGAGGGATAGAGAGAGTGAGGGATAGAGAGAGTGAGGGAGAGAGAGAGTGAGGGATGGGAGAGAGAGTGTGAGGGATAGAGTGAGGGAGTGAGAGAGAGTGAGAGAGAGACAGAGAGAGAGTGAGGGAGAAAGAGATAGTGAGGGAGAGAGTGAGGGAACGAGAGAGTGAGGGAGAGAGAGAGATGG
>NC_088413.1:5049516-5066118 GCF_034236695.1 Oncorhynchus nerka | reverse complement strand
TTCATTCTTCTATCTCCTTTTCCTATTTTATTCTTCCTTTTCTATTTTCATCTCTTCATTCTCTATCTCCTTCTTCTATCTTTTCTTTCATTTTAGTGTCTTTATTCTTTTTTCATTTTGTATTCTTCATTCTTTTATTCTTCTTTCATTCTTTTATCTATTCTTCCATTTCTCTCTATTTTCATTCTTTCTTATCTCTTTCATTTTCTATTTCTCTTCTATTTTATCTTTCCTATCTCCTTTTCATTCTGTCTATCTTTTCTTCCCCTATCTTCTTTCTATCCATTTCTTTCTCTATTTCATTCTTTTTATCTATTTTCATTCTTCTATTCTTTTCATCCACTTTTTATTCTTCATTTTCATTTATTCTATTCTTCATTCTCCTTTTTTTATTTTCTCTTCTATTCCTTTCCCTATTCTCTATTCTTCTCTTTATTCTTCTTTCTTTCATTCTTTTTTATCTTCATTTTCATCTCTTTTCTTTCCATCTCGACTTTTCTTCCATCTTTTCATCTGATCATTTTATTCCTTCTATCTCTCTTCTTTTCTTTCTTTCTCTTCTTTTCATTCTTTATTTTTTATTCTTCATTTCTTCCATTCATTTTTATTCTTTTTATTCATCTTTCATTCTTTTTTATCTTTTTTATCCTCTTCTATCTATTCATTCACTTATTCTTTCATTCTTTCTTTCATTCTTCCATTTCTTCTTCTTTATTCTTTCATCTTTTATTCTTTCATTCTTTTCATTCTTCTTTCTATTCTTTCCTCTATCTTTTCTATCTTTATTATTCTTTTATCTATTTCATTCTATTCTTCTTTCATTTATTCTTTATCTATTTTTATTCTTTCATTCTTTTTTTCATTCTATTCTTTCATTCTATTTTATCTTTATCATCTCTTTATTTTCTTTTATAGACCTTTCTATTCTTTATTTATTTTTTTATTCTTTCATTATTTTCTATTCTTCATTCTTATCTTTTATTCTTTCTATCTCAATTCTATTGATTTTTCTATCTTTCTTATCTCTTCTATCTCTTTTATCTTATTTTCTATTCTTTATTCTTTTTTTTATCCCTTTCATTCTTTATCTCTTTTCATTTATTTTATTATCTTTCTTTATTCTTTTTATCTTTTATCTTTTTCTTCATTCTTTTATCCTTTCTATCTTCTTTCATTTCTATCTCTTTCATTATTTTATATTCTTCATTCTTTATATTCTTTCTATCTTCACTTTTTTTTTATTCTTTCTTTCTTTCATTCTATTCTTTATTCCTTTTATTTTTATTCTTTTATTCTTTTCATTCTTCATTTTTCTTTCTATTTTATTTTCTTTTTATTCTTTCATTTTCTTTATCTTTATCTTCTTTCATCTATCTTTATTTTCATCTTTTCACTCTTTCATCTTCATTCTTTATCTCTTTATCTCTTTCTATCTCTTTCTTTTTCATTCTTTTCATTCTTTCATTTTATCTATTTCTTTCATTCTATTTTTTATCATTCTTTTCTATATTCTTTATTCTTTTCTATTCCTTATTTTATTTTTCATCTTTATTCTCTTTTTTCTCACTTTTTTCATTTCTATTCATTCTTTATTCTTTTCATTTCTTTTCTTTTTCTTTTTATTTTCCATTCTCCTTATCTCTTTTATTTTTTTTCTATTATTCTTTATTCTTTTTCTTCTTTTTTCATTTTTTTCATTTTTTATCTCTTTATTTTATTCTTTTTCCATTTCTTTTCATTTTTTCATCTTTCTCATTCATTTATTCTTCATATCTTTCTTATTTCTTTCATTCTTCTATCTCTTTCATTCTTTATTCATTCCTTTCTCTTTATTCTTTTTCATTCTTCTCTTTCATTTTTATTCTTCATTTCTATTCATTCTTTATTCCTTTCATTCTTTCACTTTCATTCTTTCTATTCTTTCATCTTTTTCTATCTCTTCATTCTTTTATTCTTTTTATCTTTCTATCTTTTCTATTCTTATTTTCATTCTTCATTCCTTTTCATTCTTTATCTTTTTCTATTCTTATTCTTATTTTCTATTCTATTCTTTTCTATTTATTCTTTATTCTTTATCTCTTCTATTCTTCTATTCTTTTATCTCTTCATCTTTCTTCATTTCTATTTCTTTCCATTCTTCCATTCTTTCTTCTTCTATCTTCATTCTTCATATTTTTATTTCTCTATTCTTTCATTTTCTATTCTATCTCTTCATTCTCTTTCTATTCTTTCATTTTTTATCTCTTCATTTTTCTATTCATTTTCATCTCTTTTTCTATTCTCATTTATACATTCTTTCCTATTCTTCATCTTTCTCTATTCTTCATTTTATTCGTTTCTTTTTCATTCCCATTCTTTATCTCTTTTTCTTTAATCACTTTCATTTATCTTTCTATCTTTATTCTTCATTTTTATTTTTTTCTTATTCTTTCATCTTCTATTCTAATCTTCCATTCTTCCATCTCTTTCTATCTCCATATCCACCCTTTCCATTTTTCATCTCTCCATTTCCAGTTTTATCTTTCCCTTTTCCATCCTTTCCATTCTTCTATCTCATTTCTATCTGAGCCATTCTCCATTTTTTCCATTCCCTCCATTTCTTCATTTTTTCATCTCTTATCTTATTCCTATCTATTATTCCATTTATCTCTTTATCTTTTATCTCCATTTTATCTCTTTGTCTTTATTTACCCTTCCATTTATTTTTCCTCCACCCTTCCATCCCTTTTATTCCATATTCCTCCGATCCTTTTTTTTCTATTCTTTCTTCATTCCCTTCTCTCTTTATCTCTTCTATTCTTTTTTATCTCTTTCCATTCTTTTATCTTATTCTCATCTCTTTATTTTATTTTCATCATTTTTTTATCTTTTCTTTTTTCTTTCTATTCTTCATTCTTTATTTTCACTTCTTCTATCTCTCATTCCTATTTTCTTTATTTTCATCTTCTTTATTCTTTCCATTCTCTATCCTTTCTTTATTTTATTCTTTCCATTCCCTTTTCTTCATTCTTATTTTCCTCTTCCATTAATTATTTTCATTCTTCCATCTCTTCATTCCTTTCCACTTTATCTTATCTCTCATTCCATTTCCATCCCTCTATCCTTCATCTCTTTCTTTATCTCTCATTCTTTCATTTATCTCTTTCTTCCACTTCTCTATTCTCATTTATTTCATCTTCTATCTTCTTCTATTCTCATTTTCCATCTCTTATTTTATTCTTCTATCTTTTCTTCTTTATTTTATTCTCTATTCTTTCTTATTTCATTCTACTTCATTCTTTCTATCTCTTATTTTTTATCTTTTTATTTACTTCTTCTATTCTCTTTCTATTCTTTCCATTCTTTCTTCTATTCTTTCTATCTCCTTATTTACTTTCTTTATCTTTTCATTCTTTATTTATCTTTATTATTTTCATTTCTTTGTCCTTTCCATTTTACTTATTCTTTATTCTTTCATTCTTTCTATTCTTCATTTTCTCTACCTATTTTTTATTTCTTATTTATTCTTTTCTTTTTCTATTTTATTCCTTATTCTATTCTATCTCTTTATTTTCCTATTCTTTATCTTTCATCTTATTTATTTGTCTGTTTTCTATTCATTTTTTCTATTCATTCTTCATTCATCCTTCCATCCTCATTCACTTCTTATCTTTTCCTTATTCATCTACTTCCATTCTTCATTCTCATTCTCTCCATCCTCCTTATTTTCATCTTTCCATCCTATTTTCTATTCCTCATTCACCTCCATCCTCATTTCCATCTCTTCATTCTTCTATTTCACTTCCTCCATCTACTTTCTATCCATCCTTCCTATCTTTCCTCATCTCTTTCCTATCCATCATTCTCTCCATCCCTCCATCCTTATCTCCTCTCATCTCTTTCTCTATCTCTCTCATTCCTTCCTCATTCTGTCCCTTCATCTTCTCTCATCTCATCCTTCATCTCTTCTTCCATTCTTTCTCATCTCTTCATCTTTTCCTATTTCATTTCTTCAAATTCCTCTATCTATTCATCTATTCACCTTTTCCATCTCTTTCTTCCTTTATTTTCATTCTTCTATCTCTTTCCACTCCTTCATTTCTTCCTATTCTTTCTTATTCCTTCATTCTTCATCTTCTTTCTCTTCCTATTCTTTCATCAATATCTCTATCTTCATCTCTTCATCCTTTCTATTCTTTATCTTCCATCTACTTATCTTCTTCATTCTTTATCTTCATTTTCATTCATTCTTTATCTTTTCTTCTATCTGTTATCATTCTATCCATCTTCATCTCTTTATCTCTTCATTCTTTCTATTTTTTGTCCTTCTATCTCTTTCCCTATCTTCTATCTCTTCCATCTCTTTCTCTTATCTTTCATTCTCTTCCATCTCTTTCTCTATCTTTATCCTCTTTCATTCTTCATTCTTTCACTCATTCTATCTCTTCATCTACTATCTTCTTCATCTCTTCATTCTTCATTCCTCTATCTCTTCATCTTCACCCATCACTCCTTCTCCATCTTCATCTCTTCATCTCTTTCCATTCTTCCATATCTCCTTTCCCCTATTCTTCATTCTTTCCATCTTTATCTCTTCATTCATTCTTCCATCTCCTCACTTTCATTCCCTTTCCACTCTTTCATCTTTCATCTTTATTCTTTCATCTCTTTCTATCTTTTCTCCACTTTTTCTTATCTCTCTATCTCTTCCATTCTCTCCATTTTTCCATTCCCTTCTATCTCTCATTCTCTTCCATTCTTCACTCTTCATCTCTTCATTCTTCATTCCTCTATCTCTTCACTCTTCATCTCTTCATTCCTCTATCTCTTCATCTTCACTTTTCTAATTTCTCTATTCCTCATTCTCTTACTTCTCCTTCAATTTTTCATTCTCATTCCTTTCCATTCTATTTCTATACCATCTCTTCTATCTCTCTATCTCCCTCCACCCTTCCATACCTCATTCCATCCCTCCACCCTCCATCCTTCCATCCTCCATCCCATCCTTCCACCCTTCCATACCTCATTCATCCATCCTCATCCCTCCATCCTTCCATCCTCCATCCTCCATCCCTCCATCCTTCCATCCTTCCATACCATCCCTCCATCCCTCCCTCCACCCGAATTCCTCATCCCTCCATCCCTCCATCCCTCCATCCTCATCCCTCCATCCTCCATTCCTCCATCCCTCATCCCTCTCCATCCTTCCATCCTTCCATACCCCATCCCTCCATCCTCCATCCCTCATCCCTCATCCCTCCATCCCTCCATCCCTCATCTCCATCTTCCATCCTTCCATGCCTCATCCTCCATCCCTCCATCCCTCCACCTTCCATACCTGTTCCTCATCCCTCCATCCTCCATCCCTCCACCCTTCCATCCCTCCATCCTTCCATCCCTTCCCACCTTACCATACAATCTAATAATTGTATGGTAAATAATTGTCTGTGTGTGTGTGTGTGTGTGTGTGTGTGTGTGTGTGTAGTGTTTTGCAGTGCAGTCTCTGGGTTGGGTAGAGATGGCAGAAAGAGGACCTGTCGCCAGGGGAAGAGTAGCGTTGCACGTTAACAACTGCTTGTCAAACAGCTATCCTACTGCAAGAGCAACATCAGAGATACGGTCGGCATCTGGGGAGAGGTGAGAGAGAGAGAGTGAGTGAGTGAGTGAGCAGGAGATAAGGATGGAAGGAAGAAAGAGGAGGAGATAAGGATGGAAGGAAGAAAGAGGAGGAGATAAGGATGGAAGGAAGAAAGAGGAGGAGATAAGGATGGAAGGAAAAAAGAGGAGGAGATAAGGATGGAAGGAAGAAAGAGGAGGAGATAAGGATGGAAGGAAAAAAGAGGAGGAGATAAGGATGGAAGGAAGAAAGAGGAGGAGATAAGGATGGAGGAAGAAAGAGGAGGAGATGAGAATGGAAGGAAGAAAGAGGAGGAGATGAGAATGGAAGGAAAAAAGAGGAGGAGATAAGGATGGAAGGAAGAAAGAGGAGGAGATAAGGATGGAAGGAAAAAAGAGGAGAAAGGATGGAAGGAAGAAAGAGGAGGAGATAAGGATGGAAGGGAAAGAGGGAGATAAGGATGGAAGGAAGAAAGAGAGATAAGGATGGAGGAAGAAAGGAGGGAGATAAGGATGGAAGGAAAGAAGAGGAGGAGATAAGGAAGAAAGAGGAGGAGATAAGGATGGAAAGGAAGAAAGAGGAGGAGATAAGGATGGAGGAAGAAAAGAGGAGAGAGATGGAAGGAAAAGAAAGAGGAGAGAAGAAAAGAGGAGGAGATAAGGAAGGAAGAGATAAGATGGAAGAGAAAGAGGGAGGAGATAAGGAAGAAAGAGGAGGAGATAATGATGGAAGGGAAGAAAGAGGAGGAGATATGGAAGAGAGGAGGAGATAAGGATGGAAGGAAGAAAGAGGAGGAGATAAGGGAAGAAAGAGGAGGAGATAAGGATGGAAGGAAGAAAGAGGAGGAGATAAGGAAGAAAGAGGAGGAGATAAGGATGGAAGGAAGAAAGAGGAGGATATAAGAGAGGATAAGAGAGGGAGAGATGTGCTATATAGTAAAACATAAAGAAAAACCCTTGAATGAGTAGGTGTGTCTCTCAAACTTCTGACTGGTACTTTAATTCACGTGCCATTCAGCCCAATATCAAGATTAATGTGTGTGTGTGTGTGTGTGTGTGTGTGTGTGTGTGTGTGTGTGTGTGTGTGTGTGTGTGTGTGTGTGTGTGTGTGTGTGCGTGCAGGGTCAGGACATGTATCTGGTTCTGGTGAACAACATGTTGAACCTGGTTGATCCTACGGACCGTTGTCTTGGCAACGTGCTTCATTCTCAGCCAATAGCAAGCATTCGTGTCTGGGGGGTCGGCCGTGACAATGTCAGGTGAGTCACCATGACACACACACACACACACACACACACACACACACACACACACACACACACACACACACACACACACACACACACACACAGTGAAAGGTCAGAATGATTGATTGGGAGAGGGGGATGACCGGAAAGAGGAGAAGAGGAGTGATTGATTGATGAAAGATTGCAGTAACCTTGGGACTAAACAGCCCTCTGCAACTGGATCCTGGACTTCCTGACGGGCCGCCCCCTCAACACGGGAGGCCCCTCAGGTACGTGTTCAGTCCCCTCCTGTACTCCCTGTTCACTCATGACTGCACGACTCCAACACCATCACCGACAACGATGAGACGGCCTATAGGGAGACCTGGCCGTGTGATGCCAGGACAACAACCTCTCCCTCGTGGATCAAGACAAAGGAGCTGATCACAGGAAGGCGGGCCGAACAGGCCCCACTAACATCGACGGGGTATTGTGTGGTAGTGCAGATGTAATCCTGTTCCCTAGCAGGAGGTCTTGCTGAGATTTTGTGTTTTTCTCCTCCTCCCTCCTCTCCTCGTCTCCTCTCCTCCTCTCCTCATCTCCTCTACTCCTCTCATCGTCTCTCCTCTCCTCTCATCTCCTTTCTCCTCTATTCCTCTCCTCCTACTCCTCTCCACCTCCCTTCCTCCTCCTCCCTCTCCTCCTCCTTCCACCTCCTCTCCTCTCCTCTCCTCTTCTCTCCTCTCCTCCTTTTCCCACCTCCTCTTCTCCTCTCCTCTCCTCATCTCTCTCCTCCTCTGCTCATCTCTTCCACCTCCTCTCCTCCCTCTTCTCCTCTCACTCTCTCCTCATCTCCTCTCCTCCTCTCTTCCACCTCCTCTTCTCCTCTCCTCTCCTCTTCTCCTCTCCGCCTTTCCCCCACCTCTCTTTAACTAACTCCTCCTCTCCTCCCTTGCTTCCCTGGACTCAGAGAGAGGTAAACATGTTCTTTTTCTCCCCCTATCCTTCTCCTCCTCTCCTCTCCCCTATCCTTCTCCTCTCCTCTCCCCTATCCTTCTCCTCTCCTCCTATCCCATATCCTTCTCCTCTCTCCTCTCTCTATCCTTCTCCTCTCCTCCCCATCCCATATCCTTCTCCTCCTCTCTCTCCCTATCCTTCTCATTCTCTTTATAAATCTCCTCTCATGTCCCCTATCCTTCTCCTCCTCATTTCCTCCTATCCCTATCCTTCTCACCTCTCCTCCTCCTCCTCCATCCATCATCAGTCTATCCTTCTCCTCTCCTCTCCTCTCCCTCCCCTATCCTTCTCCTCCTCTCCTTTCATCCCTCAATCCACCTCTCCTCTCCTCTCTCCTCTCCTCTCCTCTCCTCTCCTCTGGTTATTGTTTAATTTCCTCAGCCTTACTGTCAAGGTGTTTACCAGTTGTTAACCCTCTCCTCTCTGTTAACCCTCTCCTCCTCCTCTTTAATTTCCTCCTCAGCCTTACTAAATAATCCTCCTCTGTTGTTATCATCAGTTGTTAACCCTCTCTCCTCTGTTAACCCTCTCCTCTCCTCCTCTGTTAACCACTCTCCTCCTCTCTGTTAACCTCTCCTCTCCTCCTCTGTCTAACCCTCTCCTCTCCTCCTCTGTTAACCCTCTCCTCCTCTGTTAACCCTCTCCTCTCCTCCTCTGTTAACCCTCTCCTCTCCTCCTCTTTTAACCCTCTCCTCTCCTCCTCTTCTGCCCTCTCCTCCTCTGTTAACTCTCCTCTCCTCCTCTGTTAACCCTCTCTCTCCTCCTCTGTTAACCCTCTCCTCCTCTTTAGCCCTCTCTCTCCTCTCTGTTAACCCTCTCCTCTCCTCCTCTGGTAACCCTCTCCCCCTCCTCTCTGTTAGCACCTCTCCTCCTCTGTTAACCCTCTCCTCTCTCTCCTCTGTTAACCCTCTCCTCTCCTCCTCTGTTAACCCTCTCTCTCCTCCTCTGTTAACCCTCTCCTCTCCTCCTCTGTTAACCCTCTCCTTCTCCTCCTCTGTTAACCCCTCTCCTCTCCCTCTAGCACCTCTCCTCTCCTCCTCTGTTAACCCTCTCCTCTCCTCCTCTGTTAACTCTCTCCTCTCCTCCTCTATTAACCCTCTCCTCTCCTCCTCTGTTAACCTCTCTCTCTCCTCTATTAACCCTCTCCTCTCCTCCTCTAACCCTCTCCTCTCCTCTGTTAACCCTCTCCTCTCTCCTCTGTTAACCCTCTCCTCCTCTGTTAACCCTCTCTCTCTCTCCCTCCTCACCTGTTAACCCCTCTCCTCCTCTGTTAACCTCTCCTCTCCTCCCCTCTGTTAACCCTCTCCTCTCCCTCCTCTGTTAACCCTCTCTCTCCTCTGTTAACCCTCTCCTCCTCCTCTATTAACCCTCTCCTCTCCTCCTCTGTTAACCCTCTCCTCTCCTCCTCTGTTAACCCTCTCCTCTCCTCCTCTGTTAACCCTCCCCTCTCCTCCCTCCTCCCACTGTTAACCCTCCCTCTCCTCCTCTATTAACCCTCCCTCTCCTCCTCTGTTAACCCCTCTCCTCCTCTGTTAACCCTTTCCTCCTCCTCTTCTGTTAACCCTCTCCTCTCCTCCTCTGTTAACCCTCCCTCTCCTCTAATTCCTCCTCTCCTCCTCTGTTAACCCTCTCCTCCTCTGTTAACCTCTCCTCTCCTCCTCTGTTAACCCTCTCCTCCTCTAATAACCCTCTCCTCCCCTCTATTAACCTTCCTAGCTCCTCTGTTAACCCTCTCCTCTCCTCCTCTGTTAACCCCTCTCCTCCTCTGTTAACCCTCTTCTCCTCCTCTTCTAACTCCTCTCCTCCTCTGTTAACCTCTCCTCTCCTCCTCTGTTAACCCTCTCCTCTCCTCCTCTGTTAACTCCTCTCCTCCTCTGTTAACCCTCCTCTCTTCTCCTCCTCTCCTCCTCTGTTAACCCTCTCCTCTCCTCCTCTGTTAACCCTCTCCTCTCCTCCTCTGTTAACCCTCTCCTCTCCTCTGTTAACCCTCTCCTCTCCTCCCCTCTTTCTCTTCCCTCCTCTAACCCTCTCCTCTCCTCTCTGTTAACCCTCTCTCTCCTCCCTCTAACTCTGTTAACCCTCTCCTCTCCTCCTCTGTTAACCTCTCCTCTCCTCCTCTGTTAACCCTCTCTTCTCCTCCTCTGTTAACCTTTCCTCTCCTCCTCTGTTAACCCCTCTCCTCCTCTCCTCTGTTAACCTCTCTCTCCTCCTCCTCTGTTAACCCTCTTCTCCTCCTCTGTTAACCCCTCTCCTCTCCTCCTCTGTTAACCCCTCTCCTCTCTCTCCTCTGTTAACCCCTTCTCTCTCTCCTCTGTTAACCCTCTCCTCCTCTGTTAACCCTCTCCTCCTCTGTTAACCCTCTCCTCTCTCCTCCTCTGTTAACCCCTCCTCTCCTCCTCTGTTAACCTCTCCCTCTCCTCCTCTGTTAACCCTCTCCTCTCCTCTCTGTTAACCCTCTCCTCTCCTCCTCTGTTAACCTCTCCTCTCCTCCTCTCTATCTCCTCTCCCTCTGTTAACCCTCTCCTCCTCTGTTAACCTCTCTCCTCTCCTCCTCTCTGTTCTCCTCTCTCCTCTGTTAACCCTCTCCTCTCCTCCTCTGTTAACCCCTCTCCTCTCCTCCTCTGTTAACCCTCTCCTCTCCTCCTCTGTTAACCCTCTCACTCCTCCTCCTGTTAACCCCTCTCCTCCTCTGTCAACCTCTCTCCTCTCCTCCTCTGTTAACCATCTCCTCTCCTCCTCTGTTAACCCTCTCCTCCTCTGTTAACCCCTCCCTCTCCCTCCTCTGTTAACCCTCTCCTCTCCTCCTCTGTTAACCCTCTCCTCTCTCTCCTCTGTTAACCCTCTCCTCCTCTGTTAACCCTCTCCTCTCCTCCTCTGTTAACCCCTCCTCTCTCCTCTGTTAACCCTCTCTTCTCCTCCTCTGTTCTCACCTCTCCTCCTCTGTTTAACCTCTCCTCTCCTCCTCTGTTAACCCTCTCCTCTCCTCTGTTAACCCTCTCCTCTCCTCCTCTGTTAACCTCTCTTTCTCCTCTGTTAACCCTCTCCTCTCCCTCCTCTGTTAACTCTCCTCTCTCCCCCTCTGTTAACCCTCCTCTCCTCCTCTGTTAACTTCTTCCTGTTAACACCTCTCTCTCCTCTGTTAACCCTCTCTCCTCTGTTAACCATCTCTCTCCTCCTCTGTTAACCCTCTCCTCCTCTGTTAACCCTCTCCTCTCCTCCTCTGTTAACCCTCTCCTCCTCTGTTAACCCTCTCCTCTCCTCCTCTGTTAACCCTCTCCTCTCCTCCTCTGTTAACCCTCTCCTCTCCTCCTCTGTTAACCCCCTCTCCTCCTCTGTTAACCTCTCTCCTCCTCTGTTATAATAAATCTCTCTCCTCTCCTCCTCTGTTAACCCTCTCCTCTCCTCCTCTGGTAACCCTCTCCTCTCCTCCTCTGTTAACCCTCTCCTCTCCTCCTCTGTTAACCCTGTCCTCCTCTGTTAACCCTCTCCTCTCCTCTGTTAACCCTTTCCCTCTCCTCCTCTGTTAACCCTCTCCTCTCCTCCTCTGTTAACCCTCTCCTCTCCTCTGTTAACCCTCTCTTCTCCTCCTCTGTTAACCCTTTCCCTCTCCTCCTCTGTTAACCCTCTCCTCCCCAGGGACTTTGCGTACGTAGCGAGGGATAAGGACACCAGGATTCTGAAGTGTCATGTGTTCCGTTGTGACACTCCAGCTAAAGCCATCGCTACCAGCCTCCACCTCATCTGCTCTAGGGTGAGTAACCTACACCCTACTCCCTGTACCCTACTCCCTGTACCCTACACCCTATACCCTGTACCATAAAGCCATCGCTACCAGCCTCCACCTCATCTGCTCTAGGGTGAGTAACCTACACCCTACTCCCTGTACCCTATACCCTGTACCCTATACTATACACCCTGAACCCTATACCCTACACCCTGTACCCTACACTCTGTACCCTATACCCTGTACCCTAAAGCCATCGCTACCAGCCTCCACCTCATCTGCTCTAGGGTGAGTAACCTACACCCTACTCCCTGTACCCTATACCCTGTACCCTATACTATACACCCTGAACCCTATACCCTACACCCTGTGCCCTACACTCTGTACCCTATACCCTGTACCCTAAAGCCATCGCTACCAGCCTCCACTCATCTGCTTTAGGGTGAGTAACATACACCTACACCCTGTACCCTACACTCACCCTACTCCATATACCCTACATCTGTACCCTATACCCTACACTCTGTACCCTATACCCTACACTCTGTACCCTATACCATATACCCTACTCGCTGTACCCTACTCCTATACCCTATTCCTGTACCCTACTTCCTATACCCTACACTCTGTACCCTACCCCTATACCTACTCCGTGTACCCTATACCATGTAACCTATACCCTACACCCTGTACACTACACCATATACCCCTATACCCTACTCCCTATACCATATACCCTACTCCCTGTACCCTATACCCTACTCCCTGTACCCTATACCCTACCCCTGTACCCTATACCCTATACCCTACACCGTGTGCCCTACACCCTGTAATCCTACTCCCGGCACTTATACCCTATTCCCTATACCCTATAGCTTATACCCTATACTCTACACCCTGTACCCTATACCGTATACCCTACACCGTGTAATTCTACATCCTGTACCCTATACCCTACACCGTGTACCTACACCATCCAACCCTATACCCTACACACTGTACCCTACATCCTATACCATATACAATATACTCGACACCCTGTACACTAGACCCTATACCCTATACCCTACTCCCTATACCCTACTCCCTGTACCCTATACCCTACACCGTGTACCCTACACCGTGTACCCTACACCCGGTACCCTATACCCTGTACCCTAAACCCTGTACCCCTGCACACTATACCCTACACCTTATACCCTTTTGACCCTATACCCTACACCCTGTACCCTACAAAAAATTGCCCTATACCCTACACCCTGTACCCTACACCCTGTATCCTACACCTTATACCCTACACCCTGTACCCTACACACTGTGCCCTACACCTTATACCCTTGACCCTATACCCTACACCCTACACCTGTACCCTATACCCTACACCCTACACACTATACCCTACACACTATACCCTATACCCACACCCTGTACCCTACACACTGTACCCACACCTTATACCCTTGACTCTATACCCTATATCCTGTACCCTACACCCTGTACCCTACACCCTGTGCCCTACACATTGTACCCTACACCTATACCCTACACCCTGTACCCTACACCCTGTACCCTACACCCTGTACCCTACACCTTATAACCTGTACCCTATACCCTACACCCTGTACCCTACACCCTGTACCATATACCCTACTCTCTGTGACCTATACCCTGTACCCTATACTCTGTACCCTGTACCCTACACCCTATACCCTACAACCCATACCCTGTACCCTATACTCTACACCATGTACCCTATACCCTACACCCTGTACCCTATACCCTCACCCTGTACCCGATACCCTACACACTGTACCCTACACCCTATACCATATACAATACACCCTACACCTGTACCCTATACCCTGCCCCTACACCCCATACCCTGTACCCTACACCCTATACCCGCACCCTACACCCTGTACCATACACCCTACACCCTGTACCCTGTACCCTACACTCTGTACCCTACCCCATACCCTATACCCTATACCCTACACCTCATGCCTATACCCTATACCCTACACCTCATACCATGTACCCTATACCCTGTACCCTATACCCTGTACCCTACACCCCATACCCTGCATCCTGTACCCTATATAATTTACCCTGTACCCTACACCATATATAATTTACCCTATACCCTATACCATATATAATTTACCCTGTACCCTACACCATATATAATTTACCCTGTAACCTATACCCTATACCATATATAATTTACCCTGTACCCTATAGCCTATATAATTTACCCTGTACCCTATACCATATATAATTTACCCTGTACCCTATACCCTATACCATATATAATTTACCCTGTATCCTATACCATATATAATTTACCCTGTACCCTATACCATATATAATTTACCCTGTACCCTATACCATATATAATTTACCCTGTACCCTATACCATATATAATTTACCATGTACCCTACACCCTATACCATATATAATTTACCCTGAACCCTACACCCGATACCATATATAATTTACCCTGTACCATGTACCCTACACCCTATACCATATATAATTTACCCTGTACCCCATACCATATATAATTTACCCTGTACCCTATACCCTATACCATATATAATTTACCATATACCCTACTCCCTTTACCATACACACTCTACCCTACACCCTCTACCCTACACCCTGTACCCTACACCCTGTACCCTACAACCTATAACCTATATCCTATACCCTACAACCTATAACCTATATCCTATACCCTAAACCCTATACCCTACACTCTATACCCTACAACCTATAGCCTACACTCTATACCCTACAACCTATAACCTATATCCTATACCCTAAACCCTATACCCTACAACCTATGACCTACACTCTATACCCTACAACCTATAGCCTACACTCTATACCCTACAACCTATAACCTATACCCTATACCCTAAACCCTATACCCTACAACCTATGACCTACACTCTATACCCTACAACCTATAGCCTACACTCTATACCCTACAACCTATAGCCGACACCCTATACCCTACAACCTATAACCTATATCCTATACCCTACAACCTATAACCTATATCCTATACCCTATACCCTATACCCTAAACCCTATACCCTACCACCTATACCCTAAACCCTATACCCTACAACCTATAGCCTACACTCTATACCCTACAACCTATAACCTATATCCTATAACCTACAACCTATATCCTATATCCTAAACTCTATACCCTACAACCTATAACCTACACTTTATACCCTACAACCTATAACCTATCTCATATACCCTAAACCCTACACCCTACAACCTATAGCCTACACTCTACCCTACAACCTATAACCTATATCCTATACCCTATACCCTACAACCTATATCATATACCCTAAACCCTATACCCTACAACCGATACCCTACACCCTGTACCCTACACCCTGTACCCTACAACCTATAGCCTATATCCTATACCCTAAACCCTTCAACCTATACCCTACACCCTGTACCCTACACCCTACAACCTATATCCTATACCCTAAACCCTATACCCTACACCCTATCCCCTCACCCTCTACCCTACACCCTGTACCCTACACCCTGTACCCTACACCCTACAACCTATAACCTACACTCTATACCCTACAACCTATAACCTATCTCATATACCCTAAACCCTATACCCTACAACCTATAGCCTACACTCTACCCTACAACCTATAACCTATATCCTATACCATATACCCTACAACCTATAGCCTACACTCTATACCCTTCAACCTATAGCCTACACCCTATACCCTAAACCTATACCCTAAACTTTATACCCTACAACCTATAGCCTATACCCTACACGCGATACCCTACACTCTATACCCTTTACCACACTATAAAACCTATAGCCTACAGCCTAGGACACACTCTACACCCTATACCCTATACCCTACACTCTAAAACCTATACCCTACACCCTACATCCTATACCCTACACTTCTTGCGGTCAATTTGCAGTCTACAAATGATTTGTAATTATGTTCCGGCTAGTCCATGTCTAGTGTCCTAGTCCCTGTCTAGTGTCCCTGTCTAGTGTCCTAGTCCCTGTCCCTGTCTAGTGTCCTAGTCCCTGTCTAGTGTCCTAGTCCCTGTCTAGTGTCCCTGTCTAGTGTCCCTGTCTAGTGTCCCTGTCGGGTGTCCCTGTCCAGTGTCCCTGTCTAGTGTCCTAGTCCCTGTCTAGTGTCCCTGTCTAGTGTCCCTGTCTAGTGTCCCTGTCTAGTGTCCTGGTCCCTGTCTAGTGTCCCTGTCTAGTGTCCTAGTCCCTGTCTAGTGTCCCGGTCTAGTGTCCTCGTCCCTGTCTAGTGTCCTAGTCCCTGTCTAGTGTCCTGGTCCCTGTCTAGTGTCCTAGTCCCTGTCTAGTGTCCTAGTCCCTGTCTAGTGTCCTAGTCCCTGTCTAGTGTCCTAGTTCCTGTCTAGTGTCCTGGTCCCTGTCTAGTGTCCTAGTCCCTGTCTAGTGTCCTAGTCCCTGTCTAGTGTCCTAGTTCCTGTCTAGTGTCCTAGTCCCTGTCTAGTATCCTAGTCCCTGTCTAGTGTCCCTGTCTAGTGTCCTAGTCCCTGTCTAGTGTCCTAGTCCCGGTCTAGTGTCCTCGTCCCTGTCTAGTGTCCTAGTCCCTGTCTAGTGTCCTGGTCCCTGTCTAGTGTCCTGGTCCCTGTCTAGTGTCCTAGTCCCTGTCTAGTGTCCTAGTCCCTGTCTAGTGTCCTGGTCCCTGTCTAGTGTCCCTGTCTAGTGTCCCTGTCTAGTGTCCTAGTCCCTGTCTAGTGTCCTGGTCCCTGTCTAGTGTCCCTGTCTAGTGTCCTGGTCCCTGTCTAGTGTCCTAGTTCCTGTCTAGTGTCCTAGTCCCTGTCTAGTGTCCTAGTCCCTGTCTAGTGTCATAGTCCCTGTCTAGTGTCCTAGTCCCTGTTTAGTGTCCCTGTCTAGTGTCCTAGTCCCTGTCTAGTGTCCTAGTTCCTGTCTAGTGTCCCTGTCCCTGTCTAGTGTCCTAGTCCCTGTCTAGTGTCCTAGT